>NC_053028.1:98307463-98457626 GCF_003073215.2 Triticum urartu | reverse complement strand
GATCCATCAGACGGGGCTGAACCGGCGCACTGGTCCCAGGAGCTTCCGCCAGGTTCCCCTCCAGCGGATTACTGGTTCTTGCTCCTGGGGTGTTGAAAAGGTCTCTGGCCTCGAAAACCGAAGGCAAACGGGATCGGTACTTCCTCCTCATGACTTCATGCGATGTGTTCTGGTCCAACATGAGCCTGTAGGCTTGTGCGTCTAAAGCGGCCCCCTCTGTGGTCATCCTGGCATTCTCAGCTGCCAGGTCCGCCTTGGCCTGGGTGATCTGTTCCTTCACCTTTGCAATCTCCGTGTTGTGGACTTCCTGATCCGTCGGATTAGCTTCTACCATAAGCGCAGCCAATGCATCAAATAGATCTGATAGAACTTGAGCCGGTGGGCGTGCAGAGCTTCCTGCCCTGGCAGCTGTTGCCGCTACTGAACCAGAGGTTATTGGCGCAGCGGTCGAAGAATGAAGCGCTGCTTGTGTGCCGGCCATGAATATTCCAACTCAGTTGGGTTGATCAGAGGGGTCCGGAATACTGTCGCCATCGGAACAGCCCCCAATCCGGCCATCTTGTAGCTGATATAGAGATTCGGTTTCTCCAGTTGATGACTCGTCGCCGGAATAAACGACGGTCTCGCTGCGAGATTCCAATCCATCCTCATAACTTCCTCCATGGATGACTCCCACGAAGGCACGCTTCACGGCCGGTTTAATCCGGGCGGATCACGCACGCTGAGCCGTTTCGACAAGGTCGGTGCAAATGTCCGGCTCAGGGCCCGGTTCTCCGATCTTGCCGATGAAAACGTGTATGCCACCAAAGGGGACCCGGTACCCGTACTCAACTGAGCCGGCCTCGGGGCCCCAGCCCACATCATCGATGTAGAGCTTGCCGCGACGACTCTTAGTCATCCGGCCCACAGTGTAGCCCTTGAGTCCTTCAAAGCGGCCCTCCAAGAACTTGAAACCATCGTGTGATAGCCCCATGGTGGGCGCCAACTGTCGTGGTTTTGTCACGGAAGATGTCCTAGAGAAAGGACTTAGTCATGGAGCCATCGCGACGGGTTAGCTTGAAGGGGTTAAAGCGGACACATGGACGCAAGAGAGTTTATACTAGTTCGGCCCCTTCGATGAAGGTAAAAGACTACGTCTAGTTGTGATGGGATTGATGGGGTTTCGATGACTAGGGAGCAAACAAGCTTCGCCTATGTCTCGAGTTGTTGTCTGCTGTCCGAACCGCCGCCGGGTTGTCCCCTTATATACACGGGTGACGCCCGTCGGTTCACAGATTCCCAATACCGGCTCATAGATGTGTCCGGTTTGGTCTCTACTTATTCCTAACTTACAATACAAGTTACATACCAACGCCGGTTTACGGCTACAGGCCTTGAACCGACTATGGGCCTTGAGACCTCATCTGCCTTCTTGTGTTTCAACATAGTTAACTACTGAAGAAGTTAACCCGGCCTAGATAGGCCGGTTTACGCCTAGTAGTGATATCCTCAACACCAAGTACCCATCACAATGCCTATCTCTCGCATTACATTATTTGCCATTTGCCTCTCGTTTTCCTCTCCCCCACATCACCCTTGCCGTTTTATTCACCCTCTCTCTCTATCCTCCCTCTCTATTTGCCTCTTTTGCCCATTTGCTCTTGTTTGCTCGTGTGCTAGTTTGTTTGCTTGTTGTCATGGCTAGTCTCATATCTTCTCCATTGTCTCCCGAGAGTGAAGTTCTAAATTTTAAACAAAGGGAGGAAGAAAATCTAAAAAAAATGCTTGGTATAGAATTTGCAATGCTCAAAATAGATCTACCAGGAAGCAATCTACCTTAGTTCTTCTCCGCAATTTTTATGTAGGTGTTAATCCTTGGTATAGATATATCCTCGATACCATTACCGGAGGGAACTTCTTGGGTAGCCATACTTTTGATTCTTATAATGCTATGTTAGATTTATTTGGCTCACCACCTCTTTTGGTTAATGGAACCATGTTAACTTTGGAGCATGTTATGCAAAGACTTGAAATTATTGAAAATAAAGTTCCTAATATTGAATTAATTGAAAATCTAGATCAAAAGATCCACAATCAAATTACTCAATATGGATCTAAGGTAGGAATGACTTTGAAAAATATTAAGGAAAAGGAACCCATAGTTAATGAGAAGATAAACTTAGATTCTACTAGAATTGATAAACTCGAGGGTATGATTACAAACTTGGGAACTGCTTTTTCTTCCATAAAGAATACTCCAAGTCCTCCTACTAAAATTGCCAAGCTTATGTATGTTCGTAAAAATAAGGGTGAATCATCTAGTAAGGAAACTGCGGATCTTAAATCTATAAGTATTCATCCCAATCTTTTTGCTATCATTAAGGAACCGATTGCTACAAATGAATTTTTCGATTTTGTGCCTAAAAGTTTGATAATAACTAGAAATAAAGAAATTCCTAAGGGAAATAGATTCCTCATCGAAGAATTGCCTACTAAATATGGCAATACCTAGATCTATCCTCGCTTTTATGCCTAGCTAGGGGCGTTAAACGATAGCGCTTGTTGGGAGGCAACCCAATTTTATTTTTATTCTTTGCTTTTTGCTCCTGTTTAGTAATAAATAAATTATTTAGCCTCTGTTTTGGTTGTGTTTTTTTGTGTTTAATTAGTGTTTGTGCCAAGTAGAACCGTTGGGAAGACTTGGGGAAAGTCTTGTTGAACTTGCTGTAAAAAACAGAAACTTTAGCGCTCACGAGAACTGCTGTAATTTTTATTTGAAGAGTGATATTTAGTTAATTCTTTTTGAAGATGGTTAATATATAAATTCCTCACGTCCCGAAATTTATTTTAGAATTTTTGGGGTTCCATATCTTGCGCTATCTAGAGATTACTACAGACTGTTCTGTTTTTGACAGATTCTGTTTTTCGTGTGTTGTTTGCTTATTTTGATGAATCTATGGCTAGTAAAATAGTTTATAATCCATACAGAAGTTGGAATACAGTAGGTTTAACACCAAAATAAATAAATAATGAGTTAATTACAGTACCTTGAAGTGGTCTTTTGTTTTCTGTCGCTAACGGAGCTCACGAGTTTTCTGCCTTAAGTTTTGTGTTGTGAAGTTTTCAAGTTTTGGGTAAGGATTTGATGGATTATGGAACAAGGAGTGGCAAGAGCCTAAGCTTGGGGATTCCCATGGCACCCCCAAGATAATCTAAGGACACCTAAAAGCCAAAGCTTGGGGATGCCCCGGAAGGCATCCCCCCTTTCGTCTACTTCTATCGGTAACTTTACTTGGAGCTATATTTTTATTCACCAACATGATATGTGTTTTGCTTGGAGCGTCTTGTATTATTTTTGTCTTTGTTTGTTAGTGTGCCACAATCATCCTTGCTGTACACACATTTTTATAGAGCCATACATGAATTAAAATTTGATAGAATGCTCTATGTGCTTCACTTATATCTTTTGAGCTAAGTAGTTTTGCTCTATGTGCTTCACTTATATCTTTTGAGCTAAGTAGTTTTGCTCTATGTGCTTCACTTATATATTTTGAGCTATGTAATTTTGCTCTATATGCTTCACTTAGATCTTTTAGAGCACGGTGGTGGATTTGTTTTAAAGAAACTATTGATCTCTCATGCTTCACTTAAATTATTCTGAGAGTCTCTTAATAGCATGGTAATTTGCTTAATAATAATATGCTTGGTATTCAAGATTTGTGAAACTTTCTTTTGAGTGTGTTGAATACTAAGAAAATATTGAAGCATGATAATTGTTTTGAGATATGGAGGTGATAATATTAAAGTCATGCTAGTTGAGTAGTTGTGAATTTAAAGAATACTTGTGTTGACGTTTGTGATTCCCATAGCATGCACGTATGGTGAACCGTTATGTGATGAAGTCGGAGCATGATTTATTTATTGATTGTCTTCCTTATGAGTGGCGGTCGGGGACGAGTGATGGTCTTTTCCTACCAATCTATCCCCCTAGGAGCATGCGCGTAATACTTTGCTTTGATAACTTCTAGATTTTTGCAATAAGTATAGGAGTTCTTTATGACTAATGTTGAGTCCATGGATTATATGCACTCTCACCCTTCCACCTTTGCTAGCCTCCCTAATACCGCTCACCTTTCGCCGGTATCATACACCCACCATATACCTTCCTCAAAACAGCCACCATACCTACATATTATGGCATATTATGGCATTTCCATAGCCATTCTGAGATATATTGCCATGCAACTTTCCACCATCCCGTTTATTATGACACACTCCATCATTGTCAAATTGCATATCCCGGTACACCGCCGGAGTCATTCATATAGAGTCATATTTTGTTCTAAGTATCGAGTTGTAAGAAAAATAAAAGTGTGATGATCATCATTATTAGAGCATTGTCCCAGTGAGGAAAGAATGATGGAGACTATGATTCCCCCACAAGTCGGGATGAGACTCCGGACGAAAAATATAAAAAAGAGGCCAAAGAAGCCCAAATAAAATAAAATAAAAAGAGAGGCCATAAAAAAGGAGAAAAGGCCCAAATAAAAAAATGAGAGAAAAAGAGAGAAGGGAAAATGTTACTATCCTTTTACCACACTTGTGCTTCAAAGTAGCACCATGATCTTCATAGTAGAGAGTCTCTCATGTTATCACTTTCATATACTAGTGGGAATCCTTCATTATAGTACTTGGCTTGTATATTCCAATGATGGGCTTCCTCAAATTGCCCTAGGTCTTCATGAGCAAGCAAGTTGAATGCACACCCACTTAGTTTCTTTTTGAGCTTTCATATACTTATAGATCTAGTGCATCCGTTGCATGGCAATCCCTACTCACTCACATTGATATCTATTGATGGGCATCTCCATAGCCCGTTGATACGCCTAGTTGATGTGAGACTATCTTCTACCTTTTTGTCTTCTCCACAACCACCATTCTATTCCACCTATAGTGCTATGTCCATGGCTCACGCTCATGTATTGCGTGAAGATTGAAAAAGTTAGAGTATGAAACAATTGCTTGGCTTGTCATCGGGGTTGTGCATGATTTAAATATTTTGTGTGGTGAATATAGAGCATAGCCAGACTATATGATTTTGTAGGGATAACTTTCTTTGGCCATGTTATTTTGAGAAGACATAATTGCTTTGTTAGTATGCTTGAACTATTATTATTTCTTATGCCAATATAAACTTTTGTCTTGAATCTTTCTAATCTGAATATTCATATCACAATTAAGAAGATTTGCATTGAAATTATGCCAAGTAGCACTCCGCATCAAAAATTCTTTTTTTTATCATTTACCTACTCGAGGACGAGCATGAATTAAGCTTGGGGATGCCTGATACGTCTCCAATGTATCTATAATTTTTGATTGCTCCATGCTATATTATCTATAGTTTTGGACTATATTGGGCTTTATTTTCCACTTTTATATTATTTTTGGGACTAATCTATTAACCGGAGGCCCAGCCCAGAATTGCTGTTTTTTGCCTATTTCAGTGTTTCGAAGAAACGGAATATCAAACGGAGTCCAAACGGAATAAAACCTTTGGGAACGTGATTTTCTCACCGAACGTGATCCCGGAGACTTGGACCCTGCTCCAAGGAACAAAAGAGGCGGTCACGAGGGTGGGGGGCGCCCCCCCCCTAGGGTGCGCCCCCTGCCTCGTGGGCCCCTCGGAGCTCCACCGACGTACTCCTTCCTCCTATATATACCTACGTACCCCCAAACGAACAGAGAGGGAGCTAAAAACCTAATTCCACCGCCACAACTTTTTGTATCCACAAGATCCCATCTTGGGGCCTTTTCCGGAGCTCCGCCAAAAGAGGGCCGTCATCACGGAGGGCTTCTACATCATCATAGCCTCTCCGATGAAGTGTGAGTAGTTTACCTCAGACTTTCGGGTCCATAGTTAGTAGCTAGATGGCTTCTTATCTCTCTTTGAATCTCAATACAAAGTTCCCCCCCCTCTCTTGTGGAGATCTATTCGATGTAATATTCTTCTTTTTGCGGTGTGTTTGTTGAGACTGATGAATTGTGGGTTTATGATCAAGTCTATCTATGAATAATATTTGAATCTTCTCTGAATTCTTTTATGCATGATTGGTTATCTTTGCAAGTCTCTTCGAATTATCAGTTCGATCTTGCGGTGTCCTTTCCCAGTGACAGAAGGGGCAGCAAGGCACGTATTGCATCGTTGCCATCGAGGATAACAAGATGGGGTTTATTTCATATTGCATGAATTTATCTCTCTACATCATGTCATCTTGCTTAAAGCGTTACTCTGTTTTTAACTTAATACTCTAGATGCATGCTGGATAGCGGTCGATGAGTGGAGTAATAGTAGTAGATGCAGAATCATTTCGGTCTACTTGTCACGGACGTGATGCCTATATACATGATCATGCCTAGATATTCTCATAACTATGCTCAATTCTGTCAATTGCTCAACAGTAATTTGTTCACCCACCGTAGAATACTTATGCTCTTGAGAGAGCCACTAGTGAAACCTATGGCCCCCGGGTCTATTCTCATCATATCAATCTCCATCACTTTAATCTTGCTTTGCTTTTTTACTTTGCTTTTTTACTTTTACTTTGCATCTTTAAACCAAAAATACCAAATATATTATATCTATCAGATCTCACTCTCGTAAGTAACCGTGAAGGGATTGACAACCCCTAATTGCGTTAGTTGTGAGTAGCTATCATTTTGTGCAGGTACAGGGGACTTGAGCATGGCCTCCTACTGGATTGATACCTTGGTTCTCAAAAACTGAGGGAAATACTTACGCTACTCTGCTACATCATCCCTTCCTCTTCGGGGAAAACCAACGCAAGCTCAAGACGTAGTAGTAGCTGGCCCCACCTTTCGCTCGGGCCCCCCACTGCATCTGATGTCATGGATTAGCAGGGGGCTGAGCTAGGGTCCAGCAAAGGACATGCCAATACTGCAGAGCCGTATCCGAGATCTCTTCGAGAGAGATTTCAGTCCGGTTATGGTAATGCAAGTTATGCTAGTTCGTCGAGTCCGGCCTTGCAAACGTCGGCCCCTCCGCATGTGGGAATTCAACCCGGAAGGACCGCGAGCTATTCAGCATTTCGTCGGCATGACGCACGAAGAGATGTACAAATCGTTCTTCGGACCCCAAATAGAGTGTCTGGACACCACCGAGGACGTGGGTCTGAGCTGCGACCACCCCACTGCCCAAGTAATTAATCCCATGTCGAACCTACTGTCCTTTTATTTATCATGGCATCATTCTAAAGAGCCGCTCTTTGACCAGGACTGGATAACAAAGGCAATGATGATCAGGTGTTCGACCCCCCTTCCTGAGGGCTTGGACAATCCAGTACTGGATAAGATGCTCGAGCCGGCGCCTTATCCAGTGCCCTCAAAGGAAGATGATGGGGGGAATAGAGAGGGCGAAAGCGGGCCTCACTCGCTACTTATTCCAGCCGGGGGAATGAGTGCCTCTGTGAGGGAGGACAACCAAAGGGAAGAATCTGACATTCTCTCTCCCCGGGGAAGGAAGAGGACTACCTCTGAAGATCCGGAGACGAAGGTTTCCAAACGGGAGAAGAAATCTTCATCAGAGGGTCCTGCCTCGGAGGGTATTCTTGCCGCACAATGTCCACGCGGGGATCAGCCCTCTACCGAGCTGTAAGTAATCGGAAAGTAATTAATAGTGGAAACATCCTACCTTACTTCCAAAGACAATAACCGATGCTTATAAATTGTAGTCCGGATCGTAGCCCTTCTTGACAGAGTTCGTCTTCGGGGGATCTTCTTCCGGAGATGATGGAGAGCGAAATGCCTCCCTCGGACACCCCGCCTCATGAAGCGGGCGACCTTGAAGTGTCGTCGCGAAGGGTATCTCCGGATCCACTAAGGTCAGAGGATAACCCTTTGGCTACCCGGAATCCCCAATATCCAGCTTCTAAGGAGAGCGACCGCAAGGGTCCGTACAGTGTGCGGTCGGACGCGATGAAGGATCTTCTGGGGTAAGCGGCCGTCTCGGAAGCGCATCGTACGCTAATGGGTACGGTAATTGAAAGGATTTTATCCGCTGAAAGCGGTTTGCATGAAGCCTTTATGAGTCTGCTGAAAGGCTTCGAGGTACGTGAAATAGTGTATGTTTTGGTAGTACCACATACGTTAGGTGTGCCCTATGCAGATAGTAGCCCCTGAGACTCTGGTTGTCGTTGAGAATGGCGGCAACCCGAGGATCATATACCCAGGTAATAATTCGACTGCCTTTATGTGCAAGTGGCTGAGGCTATGGTGGCTAGCCGAACTAATGGATTTACCAAGCTAAAGCGGCAACTTGATGCGGCCGATGCCGATATCGTGCTTGTCAACCAGTGGCTTGATGAGGCACATGGTGAGTGATTTCTCTGGTGATCATCACATAATAAGAGTAGCGTGATGCCAGTATCTTTAATATGTTGTGACTGCAGATGGAGCTGCCACCATGGAGACCCTTCGGGCGGAGCTTGCCCGAGCCAAGGAGCAAGCAAGGAGTAGCAATGTGACCACTCTAAAGGCGACCGAAGAGTTAAGGGCCGAACAGGCCGTGCATTGCGAGAGCAAGGAAAAAATAGCCAAGATGGTTGTAGAGTTAAAAGATGCCGCTAACCGTTACCAGCTTCTTGAAGAAGAAAACCGGGCGAAGGCGACGAACCTGGAGAAGGCCCTGGTGGCTGCCAAGGAAGCCCGCTCCAAATTTAGAGCGACGAAGGAGGAGCTGAATCAAGCTGCAGATATCGTGTCTGGGAAGCCCTTCTTGCTGCAGACTAAGTTCGGAGATCCGAAATATGCTCCTCTGGACCGGCTATGGAGTTCTGTGGACGCCTACGTGGATTTGGCCGCAAGTGCTGCTGATGCGGCCGAGTACTTCAAGGATCTAAAAGGTTCCAAAGTGGAAAAGCTATTCTGGTCACAGTTTCACGCTCCAGTCCGTCCGCTGCTGTTGAATGAGCGAATGGCCGAGTGGGCCGAGCTCCATAGGTTGTCCGGACTTGCCATGAGGTCCGTTGTGGATCACCTGTGGCCGGGAGGGCCAAGGCCGAACATCTACTTTAGCTTAGTGCAACAATTCCTTGGTGTTGTGCCACGCATCGATGTTGTAAAGAGATCGGCGTGCATAGAAGGTGCGCGGATGGCCTTTGCCCGTGTCAAGACATACTGGGCGGAGATGGAGGCCACACTGTTGCGACACAGGGTTCGGACGTAGGCCGAGTGGCTGCCGAGCACTACTTTGAAGAAGTTCTTGAAGGCGCTCGTTCGATAGAGGCTCAGTGCTCGAAGAATATTATGTTCTAGTGACATGTATTCCCATTGTAAAAACAATGTTTTATTGAATTATCAAGGCTGTATTTATACTTTTTCCCGAAAGTACTATGATGCCTCCTGTGCGGCCGTTTATGTATATATGTATATAACCTGAAAGTTTGCAGTCGTCGGCTTCCGCCCCCACGCATATAATGCGGAGGTGTTCGCAAAAATGCATAGCCACACTTGATCCAATGTCTTGGTCCGTTAAGGAGGTGATAGCATAGCGAACGAGGCAATCAGACTATATTGCTTTAACACTTTCACTTAGCCATAGGAGTTTGACGGTGGGGCTACTATATAGCCCCTGGTACTTCTGCGCTTGTCCGGATACGGGGCGCATATGTAAATGACCGGGAAACGACCCTTCGTTAATGCGGAGGAATCCCGAAGATTCCAATGATTCATCGAGTGGTTGACCAGTCTCTCGCTATATCATGACAGTCAGTTTTCGGCTTTCTCTACTAAGGTGCTCATCCGGATGAACCAGGGCACAATCGCAGTAGTTTTCCCAGTGCCACCTTAGCCGATATAACGGAACGTAAGGTACCAAAACGTGGGAGCCGGGCAAACCCAACATTTGACCAAAGACATGATTCGGAGCTGATGCATATAGGGCCAAACTTGCGACGTCGAACACTCCCTAAGGTGTTCGGGCTTTATAACATATACCGGGCTAAACAATGCCCTTAATAAGAAACCCCATGTGTCCAGGTACGTGCAAAATCCTGACGTGGCCACATGCCAATAACGCCAGCGTCCTTCTCAGTTGTGTGGAGCATCCGGAGGATGTGAGCAACAAGAGATAGTAAAAAAGGTTTATGCAGGGTCTTAATCTAAAAAGAAACCTTTGGGTGGGTCCCTGCTGCACGTCTGCGCCTGTGTCTCCGTTGTGCCGTGTCCTGGATGGGTGTAGCACGATTGTCATCTGTAAAAGGAAAGAACTTAGGTGAAAGTTGTCGTGCCAAAAAAGAAAAATTGGTCATTATCAATGAACTATCAAAATTCAAGAGAAGCCAAGTTGAGCAGGGCTGGCCCTGATTACATGCAGGAAGCCCCTGGTATCGTTCATGAGGGTTTGATCATCAAACCAATCTCATGTATATATGAAGGAACGCCGGATTCGTTTAACCGTGTCCGTGGTCTTGACGACCTGCCATTTTCTGGTTAGTGAGGCCGTCTAGTTTGCGGCTGTTAGAGCCGCTGCATCCTCTTCCGTACGTTCGGTATTTCTGCTAACTGAGATGATGCCACGTGGACCGGGCATCTTAAGCTTGAGAAAAGCATAATGCGGTATTGCGTTAAAACGAGCGAAAGCTGTTCTTCCGAGTAGTGCTTGATAACCACTTCGGAATGGGGCGATGTGAAAAGTTAGCCTTTCGCTTCGGAACTTATCGGGAGAACCGAATACCACCTCTAGTAGTAGAGAGCCCGTACAACGGGCCTCTTGGCCTGGTATTACTCCCTTGAAGGTAGTATTACTGTGGCTTATTTGTTTCGGGTATATCCCCATTTTGCGTACTGTGTCCTGATATATCAGATTTAGATCACTGCCGCCGTCCATGAGGACTCGTGTGAAATGGTACCCATTTATTATTGGGTCTAACACCAAGGCCGTCAGTCCTTCGTGCCGGATATTTGTCTCGTGATCCCTACGATCAAAAGTGATCGGGCAGGCCAACCAGGGGTTGGACCTAGGGGTGTCGGGCTCTATGGCGCGTGTGACTCGGAGTGCATGCTTGCCTCTCCTCTTTGTCACATGGATCACGTTTACTGTTTTAACCTCTAGTGGGAACTTTTTTATGTCCTCCAACGCTTTGCAGGCGAGGTTCATCCTCGTCTTCGCTT
Organism: Triticum urartu; assembly: GCF_003073215.2. Classification (NCBI taxonomy): domain Eukaryota; kingdom Viridiplantae; phylum Streptophyta; class Magnoliopsida; order Poales; family Poaceae; genus Triticum; species Triticum urartu. The sequence continues at coordinate 98,446,460 of NC_053028.1, read as the reverse complement.
GGTGTCTCTTCCCCTTTGTGTTCGGCATTTATCTTGCCGGCCTGCTTGAAGACCCAACATTCTCTATGGGTATGATTTGCAAGTTTGTCTCGGGTTCCGTGAATCTGACAGAGTTTGTCAAGAATTTTGTTTAGGCCAGATTGTCCTTCTCTGCTGCCTTTGAAAGGCTTTTTTTGCTGACCTGGTCGGGAGCCCCTGAATCCGGTGTTTACCGCCGTGTTATCTGGGCTACCTTCTTTATTTCGACGCTTGTTTTTGTTGCGTCGTGGTTTACCATTGCCACACCTGACTTCGGATGTGCTTGGGTCGCTAGTGCTGCTACGGGCCAACCAGCTATCCTCGCCCGCGCAAAAGCGGGTCATGAGGCTTGTTAGGGTTGCCATTGTTCTCGGTTTTTCTTGGCCGAGGTGTCTGGCGAGCCATTCGTCTCGGACGCTGTGTTTAAAAGCTGCTAAGGCTTCGGCGTCCGGACAGTCGACGATTTAGTTCTTCTTGGTGAGGAACCTGTTCCAAAGCTTTTGGGCAGACTCTCTGGACTGTTGGATTATATGACTTAAATCATCTGCATCCGGAGGTCGGACACAAGTCCCTTGAAAATTGGCCCGAAAAGCGTCCTCGAGCTCCTCCCAACTTCCAATTGAGTTTTCGGGGAGGCTTTTCAGCCTGTGCCGAGCTGGCCCTTTAAGCTTGAGGGGCAAGTATTTAATGGCATGGAGATCGTCTCCACGAGCCATATGAATATGGAGGATAAAGTCCTCTATCCAGACTCCAGAGTCTGTGGTCCCATCGTACGCCTCTATGTTCACCGGTTTGAATCCCTTTGGGAATTCGTGATCCAGCACCTCATCAGTGAAACATAAGGGGTGTGCGGCACCCCTGTATTGGGATGTTCCATGGTGTTCGGACGGTTGTAGTATTCGGTGTTGGTTTTGTACCGTAGCGCGCTTCCTAGATCCATAGATCGTGTGTTGACTTATGCGCGACTTTGTTAGCCGCTCTATCGCGTTCACAAGGTGGTGGATCCGGCCGGTTGGCCGTATCATTCTTCGACTGTATGGGCTCTAAGGCCTCATCGTCGAATTCCGGTAATAGCTTGCGCTTTGGATAGCTATTTTTATGGTAACTTCCACCATACTTTGTCACGTTGTTCTACCTGCTATTGAGCGTATCTTGTGCGACCTTGAGCCTTTGCTTCTGTTTCTTCAGGCTCCTCGCTGTGGCAATAAGCCTTCTGCGGAGGTTCTCTTGCTCCAAGTGCGTTTCCAGGATGATGTGTGCATCTTCGTCCAGACTGTTGTCTTCCCCAGACGGGGTTTGATGAGGTTTATCCTTGGCGTCGTCGTGTTCGGACGTCGGATCCGTACTATGTTTGCAGTTTGCATCTTGATCATGCTCTGCCACCGGGATGGTGCAGTCGTTGTTTCTTCTAGAGTCGACTGGGCTGTTATTTCCTCTTGCGCTGTTATCGCTGTTTTTGCTATGGCGGGACTTAGAGCGGCGCTGCTGACGTCGGCGCTTGGGTTGCTTGGAGGGGGCATCCTCCGCTGTCTCTTTGCCATTTCCCTCTCTGGGTGTATCACCATGTATATGTCATGTGATGAAGTGGCGGTCCAGCGCCCTGTGGGCGGTGGTTCCTGTTCGTCTCCTGCATCGTCGTCCATACAGTCGATGTCTTCGGAGTCGAAGTCGAGCATGTCGGTTAAGTCGTCGACAGTGTCTACTAGTGGGTGGTGGGTGGGTAGCGAATTTCTTCGTCGTCCGCATCCCATTCTAGCCGGACATAATTCGGCCAAGGTTCTCCTGACAGGGAGAGAGACCTTAATGAATTTAGCACATCTCTGAAAGGTGAGTGCCGAAAGATATCCGTAGAGGTGAACTCCATGATCGGCGCCCCGTCGGATTCGACGGGCATGGATGTAGGCAGCTCGGAGTCCGTGGCCGAAGGTAGATCCAGTGGTTCGGCGACGCGGCTCTTGATACGTCTGCAACGTATCTATAATTTTTTATTGCTCCATGCTATATTATCTACTATTTTGGACATTATTGGGCTTTATTATCCACTTTTATATTATTTTTGGGACTAACCTATTAACCGGAGGCCCAGCCCAGGATTGCTGTTTTTTTGCCTGTTTTAGGGTTTCGAAGAAAAGGAATATCAAACGGAGTCCAAACGGAATGAAACCTTCGGGAACATGATTTTCTCACCGGATACAACTCAGGAGACTTGGACCCTATGTCAAGCCAGCTAACAGGAGCCCACGAGGTAGGGGGGCGCGCCTACCCCCCCAGGCACGCCCTCCACCCACGTGGGGCCCCTGTTGCTCCACCGACGTACTTCTTCCTCCTATATATATCCACGTACCCCCAAACGATCAGAACAGGAGCCAAAACCCTAACTCCACGCCGCAACTTTCTGTATCCACGAGATCCCATCTTGGGGCCTGTTCCGGAGCTCCACCGGAGGGGGCATCGATCACGGAGGGCTTCTACATCAACACCATAGCCTCTCCGATGAAGTGTGAGTAGTTTACTTCAGACCTACGGGTCCATAGTTAGTAGCTAGATGGCTTCTTCTCTCTTTTTGGATCTCAATACAATGTTCTCCCCCTCTCTTGGGGAGATCTATTCGATGTAATCTTCTTTTTGCGGTGTGTTTGTTGAGACTGATGAATTGTGGGTTTATGATCAAGTCTATCTATGAATAATATTTGAATCTTCTCTGAATTCTTTTATGCATGATTGGTTATCTTTGCAAGTCTCTTCGAATTATCAGTTTGGTTTGGCCTACTAGATTGATCTTTCTTGCAATGGGAGAAGTACTTAGCTTTGGGTTCAATCTTGCGGTGTCCTTTCCTGGTGACAGTAAGGGCAGCAAGGCACGTATTGTATTGTTGCCATCGAGGATAACAAGATGAGGTTTTCTTCATATTGCATGAGTCTATCCCTCTACATCATGTCATCTTGCTTAAGGCGTTACTCTGTTTTTAACTTAATACTCTAGATGCATGCTGGATAGCGGTCGATGTGTGGAGTAATAGTAGTAGATGCAGGTAGGAGTCAGTCTACTTGTCTCGGACGTGATGCCTATATACATGATCATACCTAGATATTCTCATAACTATGCTCAATTCTGCCAATTGCTCAACAGTAATTTGTTCACCCACCGTAGAATACTTATTCTCTCGAGAGAAGCCACTAGTGAAACCTATGGCCCCTGGTCTATCTTTATCATATCAATCTCCTACTACTTAGTTATTTACTTTGCTATTTATTTTGCCTTTATTTTACTTTGCATCTTTATCATAAAAATACCAAAAATATTATCTTATCATATCTATCAGATCTCACTCTCATAAGTGGCCCTATAGGGATTGACAACCCCTATTTGCGTTGGTTGTGAGGATTTATTTGTTTTGTGTAGGTACGAGGGACTCGCGCGTACCCTCCTTCTGGATTGATACCTTGGTTCTCAAAACTGAGGGAAATACTTACGCTACTTTGCTACATCATCCCTTCCTCTTCGGGGAAAACCAACGCAGTGCTAAAAGAGGTAGCAGCTCTCGAAAGGGGTGGAGTTAGTATCTGGCTCTATCGCCACTGAGAGTGCGGCCTCCATGGCGGGGTCTATCCCTCCGCTCTCGGATGGCGCGATTTGCTCCGGATTGACGGCCGGAGTAGTTGCGGATGCGATCTCCCGAACACTGTCCGACGACAGAGTTCCATCATGCTCGTCATGAGTGTGCGGCGTACGCGACATGGGCTCGAATCCGTCGAAGATCAAGTCTCCGCGGATGTCGGCCGTGTAGATCAAGTTTCCAAATCTGACCTGATGGCCAGGGGCATAGCTCTCGATCTGCTCTAGATGGCCAAGTGAATTGGCCCGTAGTGCGAAGCCGTCGAATACGAAGATCTGTCTAGGGAAGAAAGCCTCACTCTGGACTGCATCGCTAGCGATGATCGAAGGAGCCATCAAGCCTTATGGTGACGACACAGTGGAACTCTCATGAAAGCACCAATGTCGGTGTCAAAACCGGCGGATCTCGGGTAGGGGGTCCCGAACTGTGCGTCTAAGGCGGATGGTAACAGGAGGTTGGGGACACGATGTTTACCCAGGTTCGGGCCCTCTTGATGGAGGTAATACCCTACGTCCTGCTTGATTGTTCTTGATGATATATGTGTTACAAGAGTTGATCTACCACAAGATCGAAGAGGCTAAACCCTAGAAGCTAGCCTATGGTATGATTGTATGTTGTCCTACAGACTAAAACCCTCCGGTTTATATAGACATAGGAGGGGGCTAGGGTTACACAAGGTCGGTTACAAAGGAGGAGATATACATATCCGTATTGCCTAGCTTGCCTTCCACACCAAGTAGAGTCCCATCCGGACATGGGACGAAGTCTTCAATCTCGTATCATCATAGTCCAACAGTCAGGCCAAAGGATATAGTCCGGCTGTCCGGAGACCCCCTAATCTAGGACTCCCTCAGATAAACTCATGCAATATGAAATAAACCCCATATTGTTATCCTCTATGGCAATAATACAATACGTGCCTTGCTGCCCCTACTGTCACTCGGAAAGGACACCGCAAGATTGAACCCAAAGCTAAGCACTTATCCCATTGCAAGAAAGATCAATCTAGTAGGCCAAACCAAACTGATAATTCGAAGAGACTTGCAAAGATAACCAATCATACATAAAAGAATTCGGAGAAGATTCAAATATTGTTCATAGATAAGCTTGATCATAAACCCAAAATTCATCGGTCTCAACAAACACACCGCAAAAGTAGATTACATCGAATAGATCTCCACAAGAGAGGGGGAGAACTTTGTATTGAGATCCAAAAGGAGAGAAGAAGCCATCTAGCTAATAACTATGGACCCATAGGTCTGAGGTAAACTACTCACACTTCATCGGAAGGGCTATGGTGTTGATGTAGAAGCCCTCCGTGATCGATGCCCCCTCCGGCGGAGCTCCGGAACAGGCCCCAAGATGGGATCTCGTGGATACAGAAAGTTATGGCGGTGGAATTAGGGTTTTGGCTCTGTATCTGGTAGTTTGGGGGTACGTAGGTATATATAGGAGGAAGGAGTACATCGGTGGAGCAACAGGGGGCCCACGAGGGTGGAGGGCGCGCCCAGGGGGGTAGGCACGCCCCCTACCTCGTGGCCTCCTGGTTGATGTCTTGATGTAGGGTCCAAGTCCTCTGGATCATGTTCGTTCCGAAAATCATGTTCCCAAAGGTTTCATTCCGTTTGGACTCCGTTTGATATTCTTTTTCTGTGAAACCCTAAAATAGGCAAAAAAAACAACAATTCTGGGTTGGGCCTCCGGTTAATAGGTTAGTCCCAAAAATAATATAAAAGTGTATACTAAAGCCCAATAATGTCCAAAAAAGAATATAATATAGCATGGAACAATCAAAAATTATAGATACATTAGAGACGTATCAACGGGCTCAATCACACTAGAGGTTGTCTTCGGATCTCCGGACAACTTCCGAAGCGAGGAGTTAATCTTCGATATCGTCCCCTTCCGCAATGACTATCATGCACTGCTCGGACGAACTGCGTTTGCTCGATTCAACACAGTACCACACTATGCTTATCTCAAGCTCAAGATGCCCGGTCCACGCGGCGTCATAACAATCAACGGAAATACGGAACACTCCCTCCATACGGAAGAGCACACAGCTGCCTTAGCAGCAGAAGTACAGAGCGGCCTTCTCAAGCAGAACCTTAATTTGGCTGCCGAGCCCACAAACACCGTTAAGAGGGTCCGAACTACTCTGTAGCAGGAGAGCTCGGCTCATCAGGAGCTCGACTAGCAATCCGGCCTCCGTCTCAGTCCCGATCAAGTGGTGGCATTCGTGCCGCACGTACATAACTACACACTCAAAATCCCATGGGCATCAACGGAGGCATAGCTAGCTTGTGGTCCATAGTACGGCTGAACCGACATCGGGTACACACATACTTTCACTTTTACTTGTTTCCTTTTCAGGTCTCAATCCCACATGCACCATCTGGTGGTCTGGTCATCGGTCCTCTTGAAGGATAAACACACCAAGACGGCAAGAAACGCAGACATATGGGGAACTTTTTAGGTGATTTCGTTAACGATAACTCTACCTGTTGTCCAGGACCCACATGCAGCTCTCCCTTGGTTTCAGCATTCCAAATAGCATGTTGCTTATCACACTACCTGTATCAATGCGCCTTGACGTACTAATTAAATTACAATCAGAACAGTTTGCGGGTGGAGCTTTAGGACCCCAGCTTTTTACCTTTTTACCTTTTCTGTTTTCTTTCTCTTTTTCAGCTCCCCCGTGCATAACCCTATGAGGTAGCACCCGTACACTTTGGTATGCTTGATGTTTGCCAGGGGCTTCATAGCACCCCACATTACGGCAACAAAAGTCTGAACACTTTTTATAAGTATAAGTTCGGCACCCTGAATTTAGCATTATATGAATTGGCTCCGAATCATTTCTTTGGTCAATAGTTGGGTTGCCCGGCTCCTGTGCTTGCTACCATACGTTCTGCTATATCGGCTAATGTAGTAAAGGGAGAACTACTGCGATTATGCCTTGGTTTATCCAAAGGAGCACCTCAGTAGAGAAAGCCGAAAACTGACTGTCATGATGCGGCGAGAGCCGGTCAGCTGTTCGGAGGTTGCAAATCGTTGGAGATTTCTGCCGCATTACGCGAAGGATTGGTACTTCCCGACCAGACGCTTATAGCACTCTAGTTCGGATACTAGGGGCTGCGCCCATGTTTTTATTGTCGCACTCCTATGGCTAAGTGAGGGCGTTAAAGCCGCATATTCTGGTTTCCTGGTTCGTTGCGCTAAATAACTCCTTCAAGGACCATCTAATTGGATCAAGATTGTCTAGATTCCATCCCGAACACCCCCATACTACCTACGTGGGGGCAGAAGCTGACGAATGGTTAACCCTCAGATTTCATACAACACGGCCACACAGGAAGTAAAAATTTAAAAACATAACAAGCATTATATTGCATAAACACTTTGTTTCATCATACAAGGCAGAGGGAGCTCGAATACATTCATTCAAAGATAGTGTCTTTCGCACAATGATCCACAACAATACGGGACCCTTCCCAGACATCGCCAAAGTATCGCTCGGGTGTGCGGTGCTCCTTGCCTTCAGGCGGCCCCTCGGTCGCCAACTTGACGGCGTCCATCTTTGCCCACCATACCTTGACATACGAGAATGTCAGACGCGCGCCTTCAATGCAAATAGACCGCTTGATGATGTCCAGCCGAGGACAAGCATCAACCAGCCTCTTCACGAGTCCAAAGTAACTGCTGGGTATAGCTTCGGTTGGCCACAACCGGATTATTAAATCCTTCGTGGCCAGTTCAGCCACCCTATGGAGCTCGACCAGTTGTTTTAGCTATCGCTGAAGGGCGCCGGATGTTCCGGCACAAGATATTGTGACCAGAACAGCTTCTCTAGGGAGCCTCCTTCTTCGAATCGGAAGAACTCTGCGGCGTCGGTCACACTGCATGGCAGATCAACAAAAGCCCCTGGAGAACTCCGAATCCGGGTCAGTAAAAGATATTTTCTCTTCACATTCTTGCTTTGCATATTGAATGCCTTACCCGCCACGATCTTCCTGGCCTCCTAGATCTCCTGAAGGGCGCCCTGGGCTTCACTCCGGGCCGTCTCCGTACTCTTACGAGCCTTGGCGAGTTCGTCCTCTTGAGCCGATGCATTGTGCTCCAAGGTCTCGCACTTCCTCACTGCGTCCTGGAGCTCCTGTTGGACTTTGTTGACCCGGGCCTTGAGCCTCTTACAGGCGGCCTGCTCCTTGACAGCCTTCCCCTCGGCTTCGACCAAGGCCGTTTTCAGGGCCTCGACCTCGGTCGTCGCCTCTGTTCACATCATGGCATTTCGGTCATTGCATATGATTTTCCGTTTTTCGAAGACATAACAGGTTATTACTTAGCTTGTTTTTCCTAGAGCTGCCTCTTCACCTGGCCCAGCTCCTCCTCCACCTCCGCCAGTTTCTGCTTCAGTCCAGAGACTTCAGCAGTATGCGAGGCCGCGGCCAACAGCGACGCATGTGCATACATTTTAGACAAATTTAGTTAGTTTCCTGCACAAGGAGATTGATCCTCTGTCCGGTTTTCTTCTTTCCAAACACTGGTGTAAGTGCATCTAGTGCCCCTTAGTGATTTTGGTGTATTGAAGACTTATAGGTTAAGGGACTAATGCGTTTGTGAGTGTACACAGGTCTATAAGTCTATGAGGAGTTTGATATTTACAGGAAAAGTCGACCCCTAAAAATGAATATCTTCGACTGAAGATTTTGGTATTTCTGAAGACTTTCATGAAGACTTTGAAAGTGAAGAAAGTGGTGTGTCCGTGAAGACTTGATATTCATGCGAGAAATATGAAGCTTGAAGACTTTCGTGTTCATAGTTTTGTTTTTCTCTTTCTTGAGTCATAGGAAACACCGTACTGTTAAAGGGGGTCGAGGAAATACTAAGGAAAAATTTCCATGTGATGCTCAACTCAAAATCCTACACCTACCAATCCCTTCGAGTGAAGCCATTGGAAATCTCATACAGTTCAGTCAATTTCTTCAGTGACAGAGACGAAGTTCTTCTGGTCTTTGAGGAATTTGTCCTCACTGAGGAGTTAGGAATTCGCCAGTGCGGATTGCCTACACAGTGAGGAACATGATAGCCCTAAGGATTTTGCTACTCAAAATTCCGACCGTTGCTGTGCTATGCGCCAGCTGTCCCAAAATATCTATCCACCTAACAGTCATATCATTGAAGGGCATTTATGTCTTATCATGTCGGGCTGCTCCCTAGGCTATAAATCGCCACCCCCTACAACCACTAGCTGGTTGGCTGCTCCGAGAGAAACTGACACTTGTCATTTGAGAGCAACCCATCCTCCGAGGACTTTGAGCGAAAATCATCAAGTGAGGAAAAACCAAAAATCCAAAACCCAAACACCTACAAACCCCAAGTGATTGAGCATCACTGAAGAGATTGATCCTGAGTGGATCTGACGCTTGTTACCTTTGAAGACTGTGCTTCTTCCAGACGGTTAGGCGTCATGGTCTAGAGCATCCAAGAGGAATTGTGGATCACCGGGTGACCAAGTTTGTGAAGGTTTGGAAGTCGCCTGAAGACTTACCACGAGTGATTGGACGAGGTCTGTGTGACCTTAGTTCAAGGAGAATACGGTGAGGACTGGCTATCTTGGACTAAGTGTCCTTGACTGGGTGTCCGGGACTGTGTGTCCTCGAGTTTAAATACTCAGCCGCTCCAACCAAACGTACAACTGAGACAGCAGTTGGAACTGGTCTACCAAATCATTGTCTTCACCGAGCTTATTGGTTCTATTTCCTCAACTCTTTCATTTCCTCATAACTATGTTGTATGTTTGTTCATATCTGTGTTTGAAGACTTTGACTGAAGACTTTCTCAATTTCCTCAGTTCAATTTCTTCAGTCTGTTTGTCTTCATCCTGTGTTATCCTGTGATTACGCTTCCTGTACTCTGTGCATGTCTTCATTTCATCATGATGACTATGCTTGTATTCTGTTGTGTTTACCTTTGAGTACTTATTTCGCTGCTAGTAGTTCTTCGCTAAGGAATTTCCTCACCAGCAAATTCCTCAGTGAAGAATTTCATAAAAATCGCCTATTCACCCCCCTCTAGTCGATATAACGCACTTTCAATTGGTATCAAAGCAAGGTATTCCCTTGTTCTGTGTGATTTTGGTTTAATCGCCTAGAGTTTTAGTTATGTTGACCGCAGGTATGACGAAGGTGACATGCCCCATCTTTGACGGTCACGAGTATCCCAAGTGGAAGGCGATGATGAAGAAACGCCTCATGGCGATGAACAGCGAGTTGTGGACCGTCACTGAGATTGGCCTGACTGATCTATGCAAGATGGCGGATGCTGATGACATTCGCAAGTATACTCTTCTCAACCTCACGGCGAAGGATGTCATCTGCTCCAGCCTATCACAAAATCAGTTCAGGAATATCATGCATCTCGATCATGCGAAGCTCATCTGGGGCCGTCTCTCTAAGGTCTATGAAGGTCATCGAACTTGTCATGATACTTGGTTTGAGGACTTCAAGGAATCTCTCAAAACGATGACATTCGGACCAGAATCATCATCTTCTGCATCATGCCTTATGGCAAAAGATACTGTGGTAACTGAATGCTACCTATCCGAGTCCAGTGATGATGAATCTGGTGATGAATTTGGACCCAGCTATGTCAAACTTGCTTCCCTTGCTACTAAACAACAAAGAGCTTTGGAAAAAGCTCACTATATGCTAAACAAGAGCGATGATATGTTGGGTGAGGAAATGGAAAAAGTCTTCAGAGACTTCATACTAAGTATGACACCCTTCAAGATCAACATAACACTCTCTTATCGGATCATGAGAAGCTTTCTTATGAATTTCTTCAAAGAAAGCAAGACCTTGAGAAGCTAAGAGTGAGTTATGAAGATCTTCAGAAGGAGCGCGATTCATTACTTGCTCAACAAATCAGCGCTTCGCAGGAAGAATTTGTTCCACCATGCTTGAAGTGCATTGAACGTGAATCTGCTAATTCTTCACCTGAATGTTCAAATGCTGCTAATGTTTCAAATTCTTCACATGCCTCTGCTATCACTAATTCCTCATCTGAGGACATTGCTAGTATCACTGACAATGCAGGGCTGAAGGAATTGTACACGACAGGCATGTACAAAAGCCTCAAAGGGCATCAGGCTCTTTGTGATGTGCTTAAAAAGCAGATCCTCAACAGGAACCCTAGGAAAGAGGGTATCGCCTTTGATAGGAAACTCAATGCTGATGGTACATATTGGAAGCCTGAGCAGTACCCCAAACTACATGGGTTGCTGCAATGGGACCTCCAGTTGATCCATCTAACTTATCTGGATTTGCATGTGAATCTCCTCATTCTGATGATGAGTCAATTGACTCCAACTATAAGCTATTCAAAAATTAGAACGGTGAAGTATTTGCTATATATGTTGGCACTAACTGCAGGAACGGCTCCCCTATGCAGAAAATCTGGGTTCCCAAAAGATGTCTTGAAAATCTTCAGGTGAATGTCATCATGACACCACCTGTGAAGAATAGGAACCCGAGATCAAATTCTTCATATGGACCAAATTCCTCATATGGATCAAAGTCCTCACATGAACATCATCTTGCTAATCCGTCTGTTTCGCGGGGAAGATCTAAGGATTATGGATATGTGCATTATTCTTCAAATCATTATGTCCATAAGTCCTCGAAGAATTTCTCTGCTTACTCTTATGCTTACTCTAACCCCTCTTATGTGAAACGAAATGGACTGGCTTCTATGCCATCCTTCTCGTATGGAGCTCGCAGAATGATGAACTCTTTGCCACCCCTTTAGATGTGGGTGGTGAAGAAAAAGAACTAATCTCTTCTGCAGGATCAGGTCTCCAGACGCACATAATCGTCTGAAGAATTTGCAGGAGACCTGAGCATGCCTGATAGGACGCAGGCTAATCATGAAGAAATGAACTTTCATTTCTCACGTCCTCATATTGCTTTATCAGTCTTTTACTTGATGAAATTGATCTGATGAATTGATGTCATATTCTTCACTGATGAAGTATATGAGTTTGTAAACTGCACTAATTCATCTGCAGGATGATCAACCCAAAGCCACTGAGTGGGTCCTCGATAGTGGATGTACAAACCACATGAATGGTGACAAGAATCTATTGATGGATGCTCCATTATCTTCGTCGCATCTGAAGCATATCATCTTTGCTAACAAAGGCAAAAGTCAGGTATTGGGTCTAGGTAAGGTTGCGATTACAAAGGATCGACACATGGACAAAGTCATGCTTGTTGAGTCCTTAGGATACAACCTTATGTCTGTCTCAATGCTTTGTGATCTTGATATGGTTGTTATCTTCGGCAAGTACCATTGTGTTGTGGTTATGGAAGATGACAATTCCAAAGTCTTCGAAGGCTTTAGGAGAGGAGACCTGTATATTGTTGATTTCTCTACAGGACCACAACCAGCCGTGTGCTTACTTGCAAAAGCTTCAGAAGGCTGGCTCTGGCATCGACGACTTGGTCATGCATGCATGAGGAATTTGCACATGCTTGCGAAGAAAAAGCATGTCATTGGCATCGAGAATGTCAAATTCCTCAAGGATCACCTATGCGGAGCCTGTGAAGCTGGGAAGATGACCAAGGCCAAGCATCCAGCGAAGACTCTCATGACCACCACTCGCCCATTTGAATTGCTTCACATGGATCTCTTTGGTCCTAATCATTATTCTGCTATCTCAAATGAAGCATCTCAATATGGCTTCGTTATTGTTGATGATTATTCTCGTTACACATGGGTACACCTTGTTACTTACAAACATGAAGTGCAGGAAGTCTTCAAACGATTTTCCTCGAGGGCTTCAACCAAATTTGGTGTGAAGATCAAGCACATCAGAAGTGACAATGGCACTGAGTTCAAGAATTCTGGTCTCGATGACTATCTTGATGAACTTGGTATCACTCATGAGTTATCTGCTCCTTACACTCCTCAGCAGAATGGCGTCGTGGAGCACAAGAACATGACTCTTGCTAAGATGGCTCACACTATTCTTGATGAATACAAAACTCCTTGTCGTTTCTGGACTGAGGCAATTGATACTGCGTGCCACATCATCAACAGAGTATATCTTCACAAATTCTTCAAAAAGACTGCCTATGAACTCCTCACTGATAAGAAACCCAATGTAAGTTATTTCAAAGTCTTCGGTGCTAAATGTTGGATTAGAGATCCTCATCACAACTCAAAATTTGCACCGAAAGCACATGAAGGTTTTATGCTTGGTTACGGAAAGGACTTGCACACCTACAGAGTCTTCAACAACGTTCTTCACAAAGTTGTTGAAATTGTAGATGTGTGGTTCGATGAAACTAATGGCTCGCAAAGAGAGCACCTACCTATTGTGATAGATGAACCAGCACCTGAGGAAACTATCAAGTTCAAGGCTACTGAGGATGTCATTCCTACTAAAGAATCTGCTGAAGAATTCATTCCAGAACATGAAGAACGTCGAGCTAATGCACCTGAAGAAAATGCTGAAGAAAATGGTGCTGAAGAAAACGCTGATCAAATTCTTCAACGACAACCAGATCATCCTCGCATTGCAAAAGAAGTGCAAATTGCAAAGATCATCAATGACATCAAAGCGCCAGGTCCTCTCACACGCTCAAAAGCTTCACATTTGTCTAACTTTTGTGGGCAGTATGCTTTTGTCTCTATTACAGAGCCCACTAAGGTAGATGAAGCATTTCTGGAGCCTGAGTGGATTCAGGCCATGCAAGAAGAATTACATCATTTCGAGCTCAACAATGTCTGGGAACTGGTCAAACGTCCAGATCCTCGCAAGCACAATATCATCGGCACAAAATGGATCTACCGCAACAAGCAAGATGAAAATGGCCTTGTGGTGAGGAATAAGGCACGGCTTGTAGCTCAAGGCTACACACAGGTTGAAGGAATTGATTTCGATGAAACTTTTGCACCTGTTGCTAGACTTGAGGCTATTCGCATATTACTTGCTTATGCTAACCATCATGATATCACTCTATATCAAATGGATGTGAAAAGTGCATTCCTCAATGGTAAGCTTGAGGAAGAAGTATATGTTGCTCAACCCCGAGGTTTTGAAGATCCAAAGAATCCTGACAAAGTCTTCAGACTCAACAAGGCCCTCTATGGCCTCAAGCAGGCCCCACGGGCTTGGTATGATACTTTGAAGGAACTCTTCATGAAGAAAGGCTTCAAATCCGGTTCACTCGACCCTACTCTTTTCACTAAATCTTATGATGGTGAATTGTTTGTGTGCCAAGTATATGTTGATGATATTATCTTTGGCTGTACTGACCAACGTTATAGTGATGAATTTGCCTATATGATGAGTGAAGAATATCAAATGTCTAGTATGGGAGAGTTTAAATTCTTCTTAGGTCTTCAAATTCGTCAACAACACAATGGCATATTCATATCTCAGGAGAAATAACTCAAGGATGTACTGAGGAAATTCGGCATGCAAGATTGCAAAGGTGTCAAAATTCCTATGCCCACAAATGGCCATCTGTGCACTGATGAAAATGGTATTGACTTCGATCATAAGGTATACCGCTCCATGATAGGTTCCTTATTATACTTATGTGCATCTAGGCCAGATATAATGCTTAGTGTTTGCATGTGTGCCCTATTTCAAGCTGCACCGAAGGAATCACACCATAAGGCTGTGAAGCATATTCTTCGATATCTAGCTCACACACCAACACTTGGATTATGGTACCCCAAGGGCTCGGCTTTTGATCTTGTTGAATATTCTGACTCTGACTATGCTGGTGATCGTGTGGATCGCAAGTCAACATCTGGTACATGTCATTTCCTCGGACGATCTTTGGTCTGTTGGTCCTCGAAGAAACAGAACTGCGTATCACTATCTACTGCTGAAGCTGAGTACATTGCCGCTGGTTCTTGCTGTGCCCAATTGCTCAAGGACTATGGCGTCAACATGAAGAATGTACCTCTCTTCTGTGACAATGAGAGTGCCATCAAGATTGCTCACAACCCAGTTCAGCACTCGAAGACAAAGCACATTCAGATTCGTCATCATTTTCTTCGTGATCATGTGTTGAAGGGCGACATTTCTATTGAGCATGTGAAGACTGAAGAACAGCTAGCCGATATCTTCACAAAGCCCTTGGATGAGAAGAGATTTAGCAAGTTGCGGTGTGAGCTAAATATCATAGAATCTTCGAATGTTCTGTGAAAAGGACACTCATCCTAACACTTATGCAAAATTGATGACTTAGATGTGCAACACATGAAGAAACGTTTTACTTCAATCAATGAACAATAACACTCTTAGTGTGAAGAAATTAACGAAGAATTTGATTCTCAGAACCCTACGATAATTGTACGCGGTGTCTGAAATCATCATTCTTATACGGTGGGTCACGCCACCACCAAAAGTTGAAATTCCTCAAATTATTCATATTCTTCAACTTTGCAAAGTCTTCACTCGTTCCGTCGTTTTTCTTCATTGGCTATATATATATATATATGAGTTTATGTCCTCTACAACATTCACTTATTGCTATTTCTTCAAGTTGGTTTTTTGCTAAGTGAATGTGATCGGACCCTTCCCCTCTATGCTATACTCAACCCAATCTGTTCACAAATTCTTCATGTGTGTTCTATTTGAAACTCGTTCAAAATCTTCACTGTGTCCTTGTCAGCTGAAGAAATTGCGAACGAAACTTTAAAATCTATATTATCTAAATTTTCGGCTTTGCCGCTCAAACTGTTCCGCATCCCATGATACACTTATCCACTCACCCATGATCTAACATGATCTCCACCTCTCACTACGTGGGTGACACATGTCATACGAATGAGAAGGGTCAGGGGCACGTTCGTCCAATTTCTTTGGGCGAGCAGTTTTTCACCGTGGCTATAAATACCCCTCCTTCCCTTCCTCACTTCTTTTACTCTGCTCGACCTCTCTCTCCAGCTCGAGCTTCTCAAACCCTAGCGCCGCTGCTACTTCATCGCCGCCGGTGAGGAAGAGCTTCACTGCCTCGACCTCGTCGCCGACGTACTCGCGCCGACCGCGGACATCTTCACTTCGCCGCCGCCGTAGCCATCTTCCTCCGCCGAGTTAGGGCGTGGAAGATCTGCACAGACGAACTTCACATCTCCTCACTCCAGTTCATCGTGTTCTTCGTCTAGGGTAAATAAAAGTTACTTTTACTGCCCTCGTTGATTCGAATGATTATCTACAAAATCTTCAGAAGTGTTTTTCTTCATATCTTCACACACTGAACACCTCACAATGTCATATGTTCTTGATTCGTTTCTCTAAGCATCATTTTTCTTCAAGATTCCTCAATTGTGTGGATCTTCGATCTATACAAATCAGGAACCTAAGACAAAGAACGCTTAGTGAAAATCTTCAAGACTCATCTGGTCAAATTCCTCAAACTTGTTCATTTTGAAAAACCCTCTGAGAACGCATATGACCTCTCCAAATTCCTCGCAACTATACTCTGTTCATAGGTACACATGTCAGCTGCTGAATCACTAGGTTCTCATCAACTTAACTCATTTGCAGTGTTCCTCAAAAGAAAAGTTGCATACTTCTTCAGAGAATTCAATTATTCAAATTCCTCAACTGAAGAAAATGGTTGATGGTAAAAGGCCACAGAAGGGAGGAAAGAGGCCTGAGGTAAATACAGCGTTTGAAATCCCTGATGACATATATGCTGGGTACTGCACACCTACTGAGGAAACCAAGAATGAGCGCAAAGTGCGCATTCGGAAGATAGAGAGGAGATGTGCAAGAGAATGAAGGGAGTGCAGATATGTCACTCCTAAGTATATGAAGAAATTCGCACTCAATCCTCCATGCCCAAGAGCACCACTGGCACCTGGCCAAATTGCTGATCCCACCAGCCTCAAGCGAGGTGAGGACTATCCTGATGAATGGGCCAAGCGCCAAGGCAAGTTGGCTAAGCAAGCCAGAGAAGCAGTGAGGAAATTTAATGAAGACTCTGCTGCTGCTGCTGCCTCTGCTGAGGTCCTTGCTGTCAAGCCAAAGAAGGCTATGTCAAAGAAGCCTGCGCACAAGCCAAGTGCTTCCTCAGCAATGCCCTCGCGGCCAGAATCATCAAAGCCCTCACGGCCAATTCCTCATGCTGCTCCTGTTCCTCCAAAGTCCTCAGCTCCTCCGCCAAAGCCTTCAGCTGTTCCGACCAAATTCTCAGCACCTGTGCATCTCGCTTCGTGCCAAAGGACTGCCGGCATCTCCATGGCCTCAGGTGTCTCAGCTAGTTCCTCAGCTGCACCAAGTTCCTCAGCTGGCCCCTCACTGCTAAAGATAAAGGCCACTGCTGGACGAGGTCCATGCCCAAGTCCTCAAAAGAAGCAAGTCGCTTTCCAAGTGTCGTCTGATGAAGATGAAGCTAATGATGATGAACTTGCAGAAATCATCAGAGACAGGCAAGTCAGGGCCGCTAGAGCCAAAGGATCAGAGGTGCCACTACTTTTGGATCCCAAGATGATCCTCGACTACATTGATGATTGGCACAAGGACCCCAACACTCCCTTGCCTGACTTCAAGCTGACTCCTGGCCAAAGTCACATGCTGCCCACTTCATTCAAGAAGAAAAGTGGAAATTTGAGAAGGCCAGGCAGATCAAGAAAGCGCAGTACAAGAAGGAGAAATTTCTGAAGAACAACGTTGTCACTATGACAACTGATGAACTTGTAAAAATCAAATCTGAAATCAAAACCCTCAGCGATGACTTCAAAGCCTACTATGCTGATTGGCAAGGAGCCAAAGTTAGATTTGTAAAGATAACTGAATAGTTCACTTCAAATGTTGCTGCCCCAATGCAACAGGAAGTTCCTCAGGCTGAAGCATCTGCTCAGCCGACTGAAGAACATGCCAGCACCACTGATGAAAATCAGGCTGCTGAAGAAAATGTGAGTTCCAGGGCTAATGACTGCACTCCAGCCGCTGAAGAAATTGCCAGGGCATCCACTAGTGGTGCGCCTGAAGAAATTGAAGAAATCAAGACAACTGCATCAGTTGTGCCTGAAGAAAATCAACCAGATTCCTCTGCTCCTCCTGCGCCAACACCAACTCCGATCCTTCCATCTGCATCAGATGTGAAGAAGACCAAGGCTGTAGAGCATGCTGCAGTGAAGAAAAGGAAAGCATCAGCGGCTTCAGATTCTTTAGCTCCGAAGAAAATGAAGCCTATGACAAGTTCATTTGCACATCCGATTGATGCTGTTCCCATCTCAACCAGGCCATCAAAGGACCTTGTTCCTTTTGATGAAGAATATGTGATCCCCAGCGGATCTGATGAAGCAACTCATTCTCCTGCTTCATCTGAACCGTTGGATGAAGAAATTGAAGTGGATGCGATCCCTTCAACACCTAGCATCTCCTCGCCTATGCCTCAGTTCATAGCTGAAGAGGCTGGCATTGAAGAAATGGAAGATGAAGATGTGGACATTGGCTGCTCCACACCCGTAATCAGTGATGAATTCTGGGAAACTCAGCATCCAAACTCTCCAATGTTCACCCCTCTACAGCAAATTCCTCAGTCCCCCACACAAACTGTTCACATGGGCTCTGAAGAAACTCATCCCACTGCATCTGTCCATGAGGAAATTCCAGCCACTAGCGCTGAAGAAACTGTTGCTGCTGAACAACCAATGACGCAGACTGCCACTGAAGAGGAACCAGAAATTCCTCAGCCTGAAGAACCTGCGATTGAGATTCCTAAGGTCGTGATGCAACTCACTGACACTCCTCTGCCGAAGCCAAAGGATCCATTCTCACGCAAGCAAAAGTTCAAGGCTGATGATTTCTTCGGCGAGCACGTATTCTTCGAAGATTACAACCCATATGACTCTGCTCGCATTAGGAAGAGGCGTTTCTGGACTGCTAGTCAAGCCAGTTTCTATTCCTCAGTGCTGTTCAACAAGGAGAAGATTTTCTACCATGAGCATATTCCTCACGTGGATATGGAATCTCTGCCGTGCTTCGCACCAGTCCTCAGTGTTCTTCACGATGCTGGGCTGCTCAACTTTTGCTCTGACATCTGCGATTGGAATGAAGAACTGATTCTTCAATTCTATGCAACATTGCACATCACCGGAGATGCTGAAGATGTGAATTCTGGATGTCTGAAAATACTCACTACACTGCACCAGCCTCTGAATTGCTTCATGCTCTACCACTCAGTCCTCCCCTTGAAGAAGCTCGCTGCATCTACAGTGAACCTGAGCTCACACATCATTACATGCAGGTGCTGATGAAACCTTTGAAGCCAGGTCAAGCACCAAGAACCAAATTCCTCATGAAGGAATTGTTGTACGTGCCCAGAACTGTCTATCGTATTCTTACGAGGACAATCAGTCCTATCAAAGGCCACGACTCATCTGATGAGGAAATTGTTGGTATCATGAAGAATCTGGTATTCAACATCGTTCATGGCATTCCTGTCAATTATCACGATTTCTTCATGAGGACTATGGCCAATGTTGCACTGTCTCCGTTTGAGCTGAAGCCATATGCACCTTGGATCATGAGATTCCTCAGGACAAGGTCTTCACTCAACTACACAGCTGATTTCCAGAATCATCTCAGCTACTTGCCCCCAATTGAAGTTCTCAAGCAGACATATTCCTCAGTTTATGAAAAGGGAAAGGCACCAGCTGTAATTGATGAAGGCATTCGTCCATTGGATGGTCAGTTTCGCAAAGTTGCATATTATTCCACCAATGATGACTCTGCCACACATGACTCTGTCAATGCACCCAAGTCCACTCCTCAAGCTACTACTCCACGCGTGATGACAGACCGTGAACTTCTGCTTAGTCTTCACCAGAAGGTGGATCAAAATCACAAATGGGTTAAGCGTCAGTTTGGTTCACTTATTCACAACATGACTGCCACACACAATGCAGTGAAGAAAAACCACTACTACCTCCATCAAGTCTTCAGTCGCACCTGGGCAATCCTGTGACATCTGTATGGTGAATAAGATCTGAAGAACATGGGTTTTAATGAAGATTTTGACTGGTCTGCACCTCCACCGAAGAAATTCAAGAAGGTCAAGGTTCCTTCTCTGGTGGCCAGCTCATATTCTTCATTGCGCGACACTGATGAACATGAAGATTTGGACGACACTGCGGCAGGCCCTACATCAACCAACGACCCCAACAACGTTGGCACTCCTTCATCAACATGATTATCTTCAAGCGGGTCTTCTATATGGGCGTTTTTTTGCTAAGTTACAACTCTCGTTCTTCTGAAACTTTATTGGATCAAGTTGTAATCTTAAACCCGATGGTGCTCTGATACTTTTGATGCACTGTGCTCTGATACTCTTGATGCACTATTCTGCATGCTTATTCCTCGTTAATATTATTGCACGCATGCTGAATTTCATCAGGCACCATATTTCATCATTCATTTCAAATTCTTCATATTATATGTTAAATGCGTGTATGAATTACAAGATATAGGGGGAGATCTCCATGATTCAACTCTTCAAGTGTGTATTGCTTCAAAAGCAAATTCCTCACTATGCACATCTTCAGGGGGAGTTCTTCTATATCTTGCAATCAAATTCCTCAATATCAGTATTTACACTTCATATGTTTATCCCCGTTGAAAACTTAACCTATATTGTCATCAATCACCAAAAAGGGGGAGATTGTAAGTGCATCTAGTGCCCCTTAGTGATTTTGGTGTATTGAAGACTTATAGGTTAAGGGACTAATGCGTTTGTGAGTGTACACAGGTCTATAAGTCTATGAGGGGTTTGATATTTACAGGAAAAGTCGACCCCTAAATTTGAATATCTTCGACTGAAGATTTTGGTATTTCTAAAGACTTTCATGAAGACTTTGAAAGTGAAGAAAGTGGTGTGTCCGTGAAGACTTGATATTCATGCGAGAAATATGAAGCTTGAAGACTTTCGCGTTCATAGTTTTGTTTTCTCTTTCTTGAGTCATAGGAAACACCGTACTGTTAAAGGGGGTCGAGGAAATACTAAGGAAAAATTTCCATGTGATGCTCAACTCAAAATCCTACACCTACCAATCCCTTCGAGTGAAGCCATTGGAAATCTCATACAGTTCAGTCAGTTTCTTCAGTGACA
Organism: Triticum urartu; assembly: GCF_003073215.2. Lineage (NCBI taxonomy): Eukaryota > Viridiplantae > Streptophyta > Magnoliopsida > Poales > Poaceae > Triticum > Triticum urartu. The sequence goes on along the minus strand of NC_053028.1, from coordinate 98,425,684 downwards.
GAGACGAAGTTCTTCTGGTCTCTGAGGAATTTGTCCTCACTGGGGAGTTAGGAATTCGCCAGTGCGGATTGCCTACACAGTGAGGAACATGATAGCCCTGAGGATTTTGCTACTCAAAATTCCTACCGTTGCTGTGCTATGCGCCAGCTGTCCCAAAATATCTATCCACCTAACGGTCATATCATTGAAGGGCATTTATGTCTTATCATGTCGGGCTGCTCCCTAGGCTATAAATAGCCACCCCCTACAACCACTAGCTGGTTGGCTGCTCTGAGAGAAACTAACACTTGTCATTTGAGAGCAACCCATCCTTCGAGGACTTTGAGCGAAAATCATCAAGTGAGGAAAAACCAAAAATCCAAAACCCAAACACCTACAAACCCCAAGTGATTGAGCATCACTGAAGAGATTGATCCTGAGTGGATCTGACGCTTGTTACCTTTGAAGACTGTGCTTCTTCCAGACGGTTAGGCGTCATGGTCTAGAGCATCCAAGAGGAATTGTGGATCACCGGCTGACCAAGTTTGTGAAGGTTTGGAAGTCGCCTGAAGACTTACCACGAGTGATTGGACGAGGTCTCTGTGACCTTAGTTCAAGGAGAATACGGTGAGGACTGGGTGTCTTGGACTAAGTGTCCTTGACTGGGTGTCCGGGACTGTGTGTCCTCGAGTTTAAATACTCAACCTCTCCAACCAGACGTACAACTGAGACAGCAGTTGGAACTGGTCTACCAAATCATTGTCTTCACCGAGCTTACTGGTTCTATTTCCTCAACTCTTTCATTTCCTCATAACTGTGATGTATGTTTGTTCATATCTGTGTTTGAAGACTTTGACTGAAGACTTTCTCAATTTCCTCAGTTCAATTTCTTTAGTCTGTTTGTCTTCATCCTGTGTTATCCTGTGATTACGCTTCCTGTACTCTTTGCCTGTCTTCATTTCATCATGATGACTATGCTTGTATTCTGTTGTGTTTACCTTTGAGTACTTATTCCGCTGCTAGTAGTTCTTCTCTAAGGAATTTCCTCACCAGCAAATTCCTCAGTGAAGAATTTCATAAAAATCGCCTATTCACCCCCCCCCCCTCTAGTCGATATAACGCACTTTCAACCGGACAGTGTCTCAGGGGCTGCTGTCTATATTAGGATTTTCTCCTTTTTTGCACTCCTTACCTCAAAACCTACCAACAGGCTGCTACAGGCTTCAGATGGACCGCTCTTGGCGGACTGAACCCTTTCAATTACCATGCCCATAAGGACACAGTGCTCATCCATAATGGAAGCGCCTCGTAGCGCTTCTAGCAGATTATCCGGTGCCCCTGGTTGGACAGCGGTCACCGGGGGAACATGCATCCCCCCTTCTTTCAAAGGAGGTTGCACGCCGGATTCTGGAGCCGTATCGGACTCCGGAATTGAGTCCGGCTGAGGGCCGAGCTAAATACGGCCCTCCCCACCAGTCTCCATGCGGATTGACTCCCCATGGTATCCGGCGATGGGGGTATCGCCTTCTAGCGCCTCCTGAGCCTCTCCCCTGCCTGGAACAATCCTTCGGGACAGCACCTCTGCATCATCCTTGGCCTTGGGGGAGTGCGCAGCCGATGGTGAATCACTGGCCATCGCCTTTGAGTCCAGTGAACCTCGTGATGAGGATCGCTGGGAGCTGTCATGGGCGGGACTGCAATAGCATAGCTAATTATATCAATACAACAAAAAGGAAGGACTTGGTTTATGGGCGGATATGGGTTTTAGCACTTACGATACGGCCCGAGGCTTAGTGCGGGGGCATCTCTCCGGACTACTGTCGACGTCCCACGCGGTGTTATCCACAAGGAAGCTTTTCCCTTTCTTGGACGTCTCCGCCTCCAGATTCGCCGAAGCCGCCCTCTTCTTCCTACCCTCATCAGGGGGAGGGTTGTTCTCCTCCTCCTCTTCATTGTCGTCGTCTTCGGCGGCGGAGGAGCGGGTCTTGTCTTCGGACGTCGTGTCTGAAGCGCCCTTGCGACAGGGGCCACTCTGGACCCCCTTGGCCTTCCCTGTGGATTTCTTCTCCGGCGCCTTATAGGGTGCCGGCACAAGCATCTTCGCTAAACGCGGGATGACTGGTTCTTCAGGCAGCGGAGTCGGACATTGGATCCGCTTCGCCCTCTCCATCCAGTCCCGAAGAATCGATGACGACAAAAGCTTAGACATCATCATTGAAACAAGCAAGTAAGGGATGTAGTAAGAATAATATACCTCGTTGGCGAGGTTGTTGACGTCATCCCCGCGGTCTGAGTCTATGGCCGGCGGTGTTTCGTTGCTCTTAAAAAGAAACCTCCAGGCATCTTCGTGAGTGGTTTCGAAGAGCCTCTTCAGGGTATGGTGCTTCTTCGGATTGAACTTCCATAGAGGGCGGCTTCGCCTCTGGCAGGGGAGGATCTAGCACACCAGCATCACTTGGATTATGTCGACGAGCTTGATGTCTTTGTCCAGCATACTTCGGATGCGCGTTTGCATCACTATCAGCTCATTTAACGAACACCAGTTCGGGCTCTTCTCGACCCAGGAGGTGAGTCGCATGGGAGCGCCAGAGTTGAATTCGGCGGCCGCGGTCCAGGTGGCATCGCAGGGTTCTGTGATGTAGAACTGTTGTTTCTGCCATTCCTTGACGGTCTCCATGAAAGTGCCTTTTGGCTAGGAGACATTTGTCAGCTTGCTCACCATGGCGCCTCCGCACTCCGCGTGCTGGCCATCCACTACCTTTGGCTTCACATTGAAGATTTTGAGCCACAGCCCGAAGTGGGGTTGGATGCGGAGGAAGGCCTTACACACGACGATGAACGCTGAGATATTGAGGAAGGAGTTTGGGGATAGGTTGTGGAAGTTTATCCCATAGTAGAACATCAGCCCGCGGACGAAAGGGTGGAGTGGAAACCCTAGCCCGCAGAGGAAATGAGGGATGAATACCACCCTCTCATTGGGCTTCGGTGTGGGGACGACTTGCCCCTGGGCTGGAAGATGGTGGGCCATCTCCTTCGCCAAGTACTCGGCTAGCCGGAGCTCAGTAATGTCCTCATCCGTGACGGAGGAGACCATCCACTTGCCTTGACCTCCGGATCTGGACATGGTTGAGTGCTTGCTCGAGACGAAGAAGATGCGAACTTGGGTTCTAGAGCTCAAGGGTGGAAGGGCAGAGGAGAGGGCGTGGGTGAAGAAAAGGGATTCTTATTCCTTATAAAGGCAGTAAATATTGAACGCCTCCCCACTCGCCTTAAACTTCGCCTGCTCCCAAGGGTTGTGTAAACGGCACGGTTGGGTTACCCACGCCCGTATTGATGAGAATCCCGCAATAAGGGGACACGATCTCTGCTTTGAGAAGATGTGCCAATGGAAACCGCATCTCGAAACACGGGATGGCAGACAAAATGGTTCGATATAGTGATCGGGCACACGTGATGTCATGTTGTAAAAAAGTTGTCAGCAGATTGGATTCGTGAAATATTATATTCTCTCTATGGTTGTGTGTGGTGTGAGTTACAGGTCCGGACACATCGGTACGTCCAAAGACTGTTTTGAAGTTTGGAAGGAGGAACCCGCCTTGCAATGCCGAAGACAGATCTACGCGCCGGATACCTTGTCATTGAAGCCAGGTTCAGGGGCTACTGAGGGAGTCCTGGACTAAGGGGTCCTCGGGCGTCCGGCCTGTCAGCCATGGGCCAGACTTATGGGCTGTGAAGATACGAAGACCGAAGACTGTACCCGTGTCCGGATGGGACTCTCCTTGGCGTGGAAGGCAAGCTTGGCGACCGTATATGTAGGTTCCTTTCTTTGTAACCGACCTTGTGTAACCCTAGACCCTCCCGGTGCTTATATAAACCAAAGGACTTAGTCCAGAGGGAGAGAGATTGATTACCATAGTCATATAGGCTAGACCTCTAGGGTTTAGCCATTACGATCTTGAGGTAGATCAACTCTTGTAATACTCGTATTCATCAATATCAATCATGCAAGACGTAGGGTATTACCTCCATAGAGAGGGCCCGAACCTGGGTAAACATCGTGTCCCCTATCTCCTATTACCATCAACCTTAGACGCACAGTTCGGGACCCCCTACCCAAGAACCACCGGTTTTGACACCGACACCTGTTAACGCATGTCTTGCTGTACTCATCAATCCTCACCTGACCAAGAGGGATCCATGCGCACATGAATAATTCCACCTTAACTTTCACATAGTCAAGCTCCCAAATCTCTTTGATGGATCCACAGTATACCCTTTTATCAGCTTCATTTACAGTCACGCATTCTATCCGAACAGAGTTGTTCTGATATGAGGTCTTCTTATCACATTCCTCAGTGTAGAACTTGTATCCATTTATGTCATATGCTTGGTACGTCAGCACCGTAGGTGATGGCTTTTGTGCCAACCACGTAGCAATGTCATTGATGTATCCTTGTGCCAAATGATTCTTCAGCCATTCGACATAGTTCTTAGTGTGCTCCTTCATCTCCACCTCTGATGAAGGCACCATTGGTAAGAATCTTTGGCGTATCTCCGCCAAGTGTTCTTCGGCATAAGCGATGAGAACTAGGCTGTTAAGCAGTACCGTCAAATGGGCTTTCTCTGCCAATTCTCCGGGTGCAGCCATTTGCGTGCCAGCAAGGACTGGCTTACCTTTCAGCCTTCCCTCATGGCGAGAGAGGGGCAAACCTATAGGTCTTTGTTTCATGTATTTGGTGCAAAACTCAACCACCTTCTCCGTGGTATAACCTTGTAGGATGCTTGCCACTGGATGGTTTCGGTTCCGACAAAAGTACTTCAGAATTCCCATGAACCGCTCAAAGGGATACATGTTGCGAAGAAGCACAGGACCACAATACTTTATCTCATCGACAAGGTGCACAATGAGATGGACCATGATATCAAAAATGACGGTGGGAAAAACATCTCTAGGTTGGACAATATTCTTGCAATATCATCTTGCATATGATCCAACTCTTCAGGATCTACAACTTTCTACCATAGTTGGTTGAAGAAATCATAGAGGTCAATGAGTGTGTTTCTTATATCTTTGTCCATCAGATTCCTGATGGCCACCGGGAGGATTTGTGTCAACATTACGTGGCAATCATGTGACTTCATGTGCCCCAACTTCATTTTACCTGAGCTCACATCCACGAGACTTCTGATGTTTGCGGAGTAGGAAGAGGGTGTCTTAACTGACAACAAATAGGTGAAGAACCGTGTTGCTTCTTTTGTACTGAAATTGTAACTCTGGCGAGCTTTGATGAATTTGTCATCATCTTCTGCTTCACTCTTGCGTTGTGATTGATCAGCAAGCATATCGAGCCGTGAATCATCACCATCCTTTCTTTTACCTTTAATCTTGAGCAGAGTACCAAGGATGCTTTCACATATGTTCTTATCTACGTGCATGACATCCATGCAGTGACGTACATGTAGAATCTCCCAGTAAGGTAATTTCCAGAACACCGATTTCTTATTAAACACTTGATCCTTGGGTGTTAGTTTCACCGTCAAAGGGTGCTTCTTGCCAAGCACAACATAATTTTTTTAGCCATGTTGTGGACCACCACCCCTTTATATGGTCTTGGGGCTGCAGCTGCCTCTGTCGTACCATCAAATTCAGCTTTCATCTTTCGGTATGGGTGATTTTTCTGTAAGAACCTACGATGACGCAAATACACTGTTTTGTGTGAGTTGGGAAGTCTTCTGCTAGCTGTCCTATCCATGCATGTGACACACCCTACTTCTCCCCTTGTTTTCTGCCCCGATGTGTTGCCTAATGCCGGCATATCTTGAATGGTGTGCACCAGCATGGCATGTAGATCAAAAAGCTCCTTTCTGTAAGCGTCATAGCATTTTACAGCAGGCGCATCTATCCACACTGTCAGCGGTTCTTCTACCAGTAGCTGAAAGTAAATGTCGATGTCATTTCCAGCTTGCTTCGGGCCTTGGATAATCATTGACATCATAATGTATTTTTTATTCATACACAACCAAGGAGCTAGGTTATATATGCACAGAAGCACCGGCCATGTGCTGTGATTGGTGCTCGTATCGCCAAAAGGAATCATCTTGTCAGTACACTCCCCGAGCCTTATACTTCTAGGATCCTTGGCAAAATTTTCAAAATTTTTTGTCAATTAATTCCCACTGAGCCCCATCTTTCGGGTGCCTCATATACCTATCCGCAATTCGCTCATCATGATGCCACCGCAACCTCTTTGCCTCTCTAGGGTTTGTAAACAAACGCCTCAACCTTCGAATTAAAGGCAAGTACCAAACAACCTTGAATGGGACTCTTGTCTTGATCTCGTCGTCCAATTTGTACTTGTCATTTGCCCTCCTGCGCTTGTATCGTGCATGCTTGCATGTGGGACATGCATGAAAATCTTTGTACTCACCACGGTACAATATACAATCATTCACACAAGCGTGTATCTTCTGTACTTCAAGTTCCAATGGGCAAACAATTTTCTTCACTTCATTCGTGCTTCTGGGGAGCACATTATCTTCCGGAAGAATTTCTTTCAGAAGACCGAACATCTCTGTGAAGCCCTTGTTTGATAGACCGTTTGCTGCTTTAATCCTGAGAAGCGCCAGGGTGGCACTCAACCTAGAATATTTCTTTTTGCAACCTGGATACAATTCTTTCTTGGATTCCGCATCAATGGTTGGCAGATCCTTGTACCCAATCATATGCTTATCTGGGCCCTCGAAATCTGCAATCATAGCAGCAAAATCTGGCATATCAAGATTATCGTCATCTGCGTCGACGTCTTGGTTTTCCAGTGGGCGTTTCGGCTTTCCGATGTTCCATTGGTAGCTTGACGCCTCTGCCCCGATGTTAGATTCAACATCCATGTGACACTGATCGGGGTTTGGCATCTCGCTGCCCTGGGTATCTTCATCCATGACCTCCTCTTCTCCGTGTCTGGTCCAACGTCTATATCCATCCATGAATCCCATAGAGACTAAGTGCATATGGACATCTGCAACTTCATGTGACTCTGTATTGGCACAATCATTACATGGACAGGATGTAATCCGCATCACCAATTCTCCTCTTTGTGCTTTCAGCCAAATTCATGAACTCTGTCACGCCACTGATAAAATCTACGGTTTTCTGACTCTTCATCCATCGATATCATTCCATCTGCAGCACACGAATGGTAATTAAAAACAAAACAGCAACATTAAATAGACGGATTAACTGTTGTCCAAAGATGCGTGCATAAATCACAAGGTTTTATTTTAATAATTACTGAGGGCGCTCCATGTTGTTATCCAGACGTGCTATGACAAAAACTAATGGCCAGTTAATTTACACGCAGAGTACTAGTACAACACTACACTTAGGAATTGAATACCTAAATTCAGCCACTCGTGAAAAGAATACCTTAATTAATTATCCGCGCGGCGACCTCCACCCAGCAGACAGACAAGCGCGATGCGGCGGCACGCTGAGACAGCAGGGTCGAGGAGCAAAGCTTAGTGCGGCTGCCTCCTGAAGTTCGACCTCCACTATCCCGCCATCGATCGCGATGGATGTGCCCGAATCACACTGCGGCCGACCTCGATGGTTGAGCTCCTCCTATCTCCCGCCGCAGAACGAGGATTGACCTCCTATGATGCCATCACCGCCCACCGACCAAGGACTGACCTCTTCTCTGGTAGCCGCCGCCTAGGCTGCCGCTGCCATCTCTATATGCAGAGCGGCTATTTACACGGTATCTCACCATAACTCAATTATATGGACAGGGTAGTACATCACATATGGATGTAACGGCAACCGTGTGTAACCTACGTTGTCTTCTCACACGGTTTGCTGCGGAAATCGTGTGTGACGTTGTAATACCTAACACAAACGACATGTACAAACAGTGTGACATATATATACAACATATATATAGTGCCATTAGTAGTTCCCAACCGTTAGCTTATCTCCACAGTTTCCCCATTTCCCCCAAATCCCTACATAGCCTCCAAATTCCCTCGTGTGGCGCTGACATTGGGGGAATGCGGACGAGTGGTGCTGATGGTTTTGGTGCGGCTGTTCCTACTCGTATCACTGCCACGACGGCTGTCGCCGCCGAGAAATTGCCTAAGGTCATCAGAAGGCAGGTGTACTACGGATCTGAATCGTCCTGTCAGGTTCCAATCTATCCTGATCTTTTTTTACCATGTCCAAAGTATGGCTCCTTGCTGAATCCGTCCTGAATGCCCCCCCCCCCCAGGAAAGCGATCTGCCGCCGGATCCGGAGCTTGACTCCAGACTCCCGCAACACGAGTTCGACTCCGAGTTTTGCGCCACCGAGAAGTACCAAAAGCTGAGTTGTGTGCATGGGCACACTCCCGCTCGATGTGTATGCACGGAGGGATTCGACATTGGCAGGCGGTTTCTCAGTTGCCCCTTAGAGGTTAAGTGCTAATTAAGTTCATCATTTTACTTCAGTTAATGCTACCGTTCATCCAGAATACTATTTACCATTGGCAGGGATATGAGGCTTGTGCCTTTGTTAACTGGCTGGATGAAGAATGGCATGGCAGGGCTCGGAGTGTTATCACCAAGCTCGCAGAAGATAACGTAAAGCTAAAGAAGAAATTGGCTGATCTAGAATGTATAATCAGTACGATGAAGCAAGAAAGAATCAATCACATGCAACAGATGAAAGCAAGAGACAAGAAGGAACTATCATGTGTAGTTGTGGTTGTCACATTAGCCATGTTCTATGCATTGTTTGCAATGATGATTAGGGGTTTTGTTTGACAGTGTTGCTAAAGCACATCTAGATGTGCTCTAAGTAATGCACATCTAGGTCCTATATATGCCATTGATGTTACGCGAAGATTCGTGCAAATATTTTCTTTGTCTTTTTTCTTTTCCTTTCTACTTTTATTATTACTGGCTTTATCAATACGAAGAGCTCAATGTATTGCTTGCCAACTGCCCTACTCCGTTCGTACCGGTACCAGTGCATAATCCCAAAACTCATTTCTTGTTTTTGTCCTGAAAAAGGAAACCAGCCAAATAGCCAATAGGAGTCCTGCGCAACCAACCCTAAAAAAAGGAGTCATGCGCAACCAAGGGAATTTGGAGTGACTGGGTACAAATAACTGCGATTGATTATATCAGCGGTTAGATAATACGTCAACCCCCGCTTCAATCCCTGCTTCAATTGGCAGTTCCTCTTCTCTGCATACCCCGCTTAAGTGTCCACCATCTTCATCGTCCCCTGCAGGCCGCGCTACACACTAGCACACACTCATCAGCCATGTCGAGCGATAGCGAGGACGATAGTTCGGCCAGCAGTCTGGTGCCCGATGATAGGTCAACATCGGAATCATCCCGCTCGTCTTCCATGAGTCCAGCGTCGACCCCAGACCTTGATTATATCCGGTTCATTGAAGGGAGGCCGCCTCCGGAGTCGTTAGATGACAACCAGACGGACGAGGAGCCATCGGAGGACGAAGAAGAGGACGACGACGATGATGAAGAGGAATGGTTGAATGAGGAGGAGGACGATGACGACAGCAAGGACGATGACGACGGCGGCGACGATGAAAAGCCAACGGTCAGCGGCAAGAAGCATCCTCACCAAGATGATGTCGCAAGGCCATCCAACAAGAACAAGAAGAAGAAGGACTAAATTAAGCAGACTGTATATATCTTTGTTTATCCTGTCAATCGCATCGCACACAGTTAGTAATATGTATTCGATAGAGATCTACTACATTATCGCCAACAGGTTGGTTTGTTGAACTGTGTGCCCTGGCGAGCACACAATTCACAAAAAAGACCGTATGGGCTGTCTATAATGATCGCACACAATTCTGATTACCGACATGTTTGCCGGGTATCACACACATCTTGTTACGCCGAATCGTTTGTGTTCACCTCACTCATCGCAAACGGTTCATGGGACCGAACTGTATGTCGTATATCGCACACACCTTGATCTGGTTGTCCGTTTCTGTTGTTTTGTCTCATCGCAAATAGTTCGTATAGATCACGTATGCCCCTCATCGCACACGCAACTATAATCCGAACCGTGTTTGATGTATCATTCATCGTAAACGTTTTGCATCATTTCTGACGGTTTTCATACAACACCGTTTGCGATTATTGCATCGCACACAGTTTCTTGAAGGGTCTCTGATCGCAGTGTCGCGTTAGCAGCATCCTGCAGTAGTGTAGTGCAATATTCTTGGCGATGATGCCCCTGAGGATATGATTCTCCTCTTCGAGTCCATTGACTTGACGCTTAAGATCCATAATTTCCTTGTGGAGCTTTCCGCTGACGGTTAATGCACCATCCACCCAAGGATGCATCCTGGCTGAAGAAGAGAAAGCAACACTCTTTTTCAAGTTACGATAAGAAATAAATTTGGTGTTGGGAGGTTTGACCATGTTTGGCAAGCTTGATTTCTTGAATTCCACATGCATATCCCTAGTTTGAGGTAGAGAGGTTTCTTCTTATTACTCGCCCATGGAGTCTATCCTCTTCAAGTTAGCTTCTATCTCCTCATCAGTCAACCACCCATAGGGGTCAGCTTCACCGTACGATCTCGGGTCTGCCATGATGTGGGAGACGTGGCTCCCCTGGTCTGATTCTTGTGATGACATGTTCCTCTAAATCTGCCAGAAAGATAGCTCAAAACAAGAACAGAGGAGAAACTTGTGATGCAGAGGTCAAAACATATGAGAGTATATATAATGAATTTTTATCGTGCAAAACAAGTAATATGGGAGAAAACGGAGTCTGAAGGGTCCACAAGGGAGCCACAAGCCTGGTAGGCGTGCCCTGGCAGTAGGGCGCGCCCCATAGACTTGTCGCCTCCTCTTGCGCATTCCGTACTGTTTGTTATTTTCCAAAAAAAATCATATATTCCAAAATGGATAAAAATTGCTTTTATGGAACTTATATAGTCGGTTTACTTATCATACCACGTACCTACTCCTTTTCAGGGTTCTGAAGTGTTCCAGAAGGTTTCCTTTATGTGCTCTTCCGGTGTCATCAATTGAATTATATTGGTTTCAACATTAATGGGTGTACCTGAAATATATTATTTAAATCTTTGCCCATTGACCACTCTCAGATTAGTGCCTTCGGCGTTGTTGATCTTAATAGCCCCAAAGCGATAGATTTCTTCGACGATATATGCTCCTTCTCATTTAGAGAGAAGTTTTCATGCAAAGAATCTTCAATGAGAGTTCTATAGCAAAAATTGACCACCTACGTTGAATTCCCATTTTTGTATTCTTTTTGTCATGCCATGTTTTAACTTTTTATTTAAATAGCATGGCATATTTGTCAGTTTGTGTTCTCCATTCATCAAGTGAGCTAATATCAAATAACCTCTTTTTACTAGCAAGTTTAAAATCATAGTTAAGTTCTTTAATTGCCTAATAAGCCTTTTGTTCTCACTCAAGACGTGGATGACATGCTTTTCCATAGACCATTTTGTACGAAGACATACCCATAGGGTTTTTATAAGCAGTTATGTAAGCCCATAATGCATCATCAAGTTTCATAGACCAAATCTTTCTAGATCTATTGACGGTATTTTGCAAATTTAACTTTATGTCTCTATTACTCAATTCAACTTGACTACTAGACTGAGGATGAAAAGGTGATGCAATTATATGCTTAACACCATATTTAGCCAAAAAATTTGGAAAGCACCATGAATAAAGTGTAAACCACCATTAGTCATTAGATATCTAGGGACTCCAAACCTCGGGAAAATAACTTCTTTAAGCATTTTGATAGAAGTGTTATGATTAGCACTACTAGTTGGAATATCTTCTACCCACTTAGTAACATAATCAATAGCAACTAAAATATGAGTATATCCGTTAGAGGAAGGAAAATGCACGATATAATCAAATCCCAAACATCAAATGGTTCGATAACAAGTGAATGATTCATAGGAATTTCTTGACGTCTACTAATATTTCCAATTATTTGGCATTCATCACAAGGAAGGACGAACTTATGTGCATCTTTGAAAAGTGTAGGCCAATAAAAACCAAATTGTAGTACCTTGTGTGCAGTTCTATCTCCCTCATGGTGTCCTCTGTATGCCTCAGAGTGACACTTACGTAGGATCTGTTCTTGTTCATTCTCAGGTACACAACATCTAATAACACCATCTAATCCTTCTTTATATAGATGTGGGTCATCCCAAACGTATGTATTAAATCAAAGAAAAACCTTTTCTTTTGTTGGTATGTGAAACTAGGCGGTATATATTTAGCAACAATGTAATTAGCATAGTCTGCATACTGATACATCCATTTTGCATCATGTTTTTATGTTTTTATTTATTGCATTATGGACTATTATTTCACATTATGGTACAATGCTTATGCCTTTTCTCTCTTATTTTACAAGATTTACATGAAGAGGGAGAATGCCGACAGCTAGAATTTTGGACCAGAAAGGAGCAAATCTGAGATACCTATTCTGCACAACTCCAAATGCCTTGAAATTTTACGGAGAATTGTTTTGGAATATATAAAAATATATTGGGCGTCAACACTATACTCATCATGCTTACAATTTCCCCATTTTATGATGACCATGATTAGCCTACGTGGTTCGTGTCATAATAGCACTGCTCCACCCATCAAGCTAAACAAGCTTAGTTGTACAAATTCGAATATGATATGATGATGATATTAGTAATACTGAGACATGTTTAATTGGTCAGCTAAATGTTCCTACTTTAGTTTCGAAATGCATGTGAGCCACATATGGAGAGACCAGAAGAAATAGTATTTCTCTGTGCGCTCTGGTTCATCATGGGTGGGCAACACACATTGCATTATCTAAAATCTTCTTCTCTTTATTATCATGTTCCTCTTTTGTTCTTCTTAATAAGTATATTACTTCCTCCATTCCTAAACTTCCTTGGGTGCGTGCATGTGTTGTGGTGGTGTGCGTTTGGACAAGGTGTTGTTCATCATTGCTTTATTTATAAATCAGGGTGAAAGCCTATTTCGGTAAAACATAAGTCTTTTAGATATTCCAATAAGAACTACATACAGATGTATATATACATATTTTAGAGTGTACATTCACTCATTTTGCTCCGTATGTAGTCCGCATTCAAATCTCTAAGAGACTTATATTTAGGAACGGAGGGAATAGTACAGTATGTTCCTAGTCCGGAAGTGGAGCAGGGACATTTGTAGTTGACAGGTCTATTGGGTCGCTTCAGATGGATGCTTTCAACTATTCTAGATGGCTTGCCATGATATCCGGAAAGTGCTGAGAGCTACGTCGTCTTTGGTGTAAAAAATATAGAACCTATAATATTTGTTGTATTGATCTGACCCTTGTGTAGGGTATATATAGATGTACATGTGAGAGAGAGAGACACGGAGTAGAGGGCAAGTCATACATGATTTAATATATCTATCTATAACTCCTATCTCTATCGTAAACACAATATACTTCTAACATTTGAGAGTCTAGACTGATAGTAACAGTATTGTGCCTTCAGTTGTATAGAGCTGCCCCTTTTGGGGCCGGAGCCTTTCCGAACCCTTTCTAGCCGTACCGGCAATACAAGCCCATATGTTCTAGCTAGTTCCACTTTTCTGATTTTACTCGTGATGCTTAGGGTTTTCCCCTTTTATCTACACTACTATGATCTGCGTAGGTGCTTTCTGTCATACTAGCAGTACTCCACCCTTCAAACTAAACGACACAACACTCACAATTCCAAACCTTAGTTGTTCAAATATGATTGTGATACGATACTGATATTAGTTAATAGACACATTTAATTGGTTAGCTAAAGGTCCCACTTGAGTTTCCAAATGCATGTTGCGACATATAGAGAGGCAGCATGAATTGCATTTCTTTATCACTTGTTGATTGTACTTTCTTGTCCATACCAAATCTTAGTTGTTATTTCAAAGCAAACATCTGTTGCTAAGTACCCTTTGTGCGGTGTGTAGCTTCAGATCTGCCATGCCACTACCACGGTCAACACTATACTCATCATGCTTACATTTTCCCATTTTATGGTGACCATGATCAGCATACGTGATTCATGTCGTAATAGCACTGCTCCACCCATCAAGCTAAACAAGCTTAGTTGTACAAATTCGAATATGATATTATGCTGGTATTAGTAAAACTGAGACATGTTTAATTGGTCAGCTAAATGTTCCTACTTTAGTTTGGAAATGCATGTGAGCCACATATGGAGAGACCGGAAGGAATAGTATTTCTCTGTGCGCTCTGGTTCATCATGGGTGGGCAACAGACATTGTATACAAAGACTTGTAATATCTTCAATCTACTTGCTCTTCTGCTCTCCTTTAACATGATCCTCTTCTCTTCTTCTTTAATAAGTATGTTCCTTGTTGGAAGAGTATTAGAGATATTTGCAGTCGACAGGTCAGGTCGAGTTGTTGACCCTAATTGGTTTAGTGCCAACAATTGGCAAGTGCCAATAATTAGCATGCCAATTGTTGGCAAGTCTAAAAATTTGGCTCTCAATTGGTTGGCTACCAATTGGTTCTTGCCCACTTCTCAAAAAGTTACCAATTTTTGGTAAATTTCAGATTTGCTAAATGTTGGCTTGCCAAATATTGGCAATGCCAAACATTGGCAGCAAACCAATTAGCCTCATTCTCCCTTAGTCTATTTTGAATCTGTCAGGTCAGGTCGAGTTGTTCTTCTTTACTATATGTTGAAGCTATCATCTGCAAAGTATCATCACTTCAGGAGCTCTCATATTTTGAGTAGTAGGCCACATTGTATTAATGCACACACCAAATTACAATATGCATGGCATCTCTCAGAAGAATTGCAGAGATAGCACAAAGGGATTTACAGGGAGACAATATTGGATTAGAATCACTTCTGCATTGTAAATATAATCTCACTTATTTTTATGTTTTCATGCATGTCATGTATTGAACATGATCAAAATGAATATGAGAATGGGCACACGAGAGGAATATTGCAGAACAATCTACTGGCTAACAAACTTGGCATGGTGGTGAAGGAAATATGCCCTAGAGGCAATAATAAAGTTATTATTTATTTCCTTATATCATGATAAATATTTATTATTCATGCTAGAATTGTATTAACCGGAAACATAATACATGTGTGAATACATAGACAAATAGAGTATCACTAGTATGCCTCTACTTGACTAGCTCGTTGATCAAAGATGGTTAAGTTTCCTAACCATTGACATGGGTTGTCATTTGATTAACGGGATCACACCATTAGGAGAATGATGTGATTGACTTGACCCATTCCGTTAGCTTAGCACCCGATCGTTTAGTATGTTGCTAGCTTTCTTCATGGCTTATACATGTTCCTATGACTATGAGATTATGCAACTCCCATTTACTGGAGGAACACTTTGTGTGCTACCAAATGTCACAATGTAACTGGATGATTATAAAGGTGCTCTACAGGTGTCTCCGAAGGTACTTGTTGGGTTGGCGTATTTCGAGATTAGGATTTGTCACTCCGATTGTCGGAGAGGTATGTCTGGGCCATCTCGGTAATGCACATCACTTAAGCCTTGCAAGCATTGCAACTAATGAGTTAGTTGCGGGATGATGTATTACGGAACGAGTAAAGAGACTTGCCGGTAACGAGATTGAACTAGGTATTGAGATATCGACGATTAAATCTCGGGCAAGTAACATACCGATGACAAAGGGAACAACGTATGTTGTTATGTGGTCTGTCCGATAAAGATCTTTGTAGAATATGTGGGAGCCAATATGAACATCCAGGTTCTGCTATTGGTTATTGACCGGAGACGTGTCTCGGTCATGTCTACATAGTTCTCGAACCTGTAGGGTCCGCACGCTTAACATTTCGATGACAGTTATATTATGAGTTTATATGTTTTGATGTACCGAAGGTTGTTCGGAGTCCCGTATGTGATCACAGACATGCCGAGGAGTCTCTAAATGGTCGAGACATGAAGATTGATATATTGGAAGCCTATGTTTGGATATCGGAAGTGTTCCGGGTGAAATAGGGATTTTACCGGAGTACCGGGAGGTTACCGGAACCCCCCGGGGACTTAATGGGCCTTAGTGGGCCTTGGTGGAAAGAGAGGAGAGGCGGCCAGGGCATGGGTCGCGCCCCCTCCCCCTAGTCTGAATAGGACAAGGAGAGGGGGGCGGCGCCCCCCTTCCTTCTTCTCCTCCACCTCTTTCCCCTCTCTCTCCTAGTCCAACAAGGAAAAGGGGGAGTCCTACAACCGGTAGGAGTAGGACTCCTCCTGGCGCGCCCCTCTCTAGGCCGGCCACCCCCCCCTTGCTCCTTTACATACAGGGGCAGGGGGGCACCCCATAGACACAACAATTGATCGTTTGATCTTTTAGTCGTGTGCGGTGCCCCCCTCCACCATAGTCCACCTCGATAATACTGTAGCGGTGCTTAGGCGAAGCCCTGTGTCGGTAGAACATCATCATCGTCACCATGCTGTCATGCTGATGAAACTCTCCCTCAACACTCGCCTGGATCAGAGTTTGAGGGACGTCATCGGGCTGAACGTGTGCTGAACTCGGAGGTGCCGTGCATACTTGATCGGTCGGATCGTGAAGACGTACGACTGCATCAACCGCGTTGTGCTAACGCTTCCGCTTTCTATCTACGAGGGTACATGGACAACACTCTCCCCTCTCGTTGCTATGCATCACCATGATCTTGCGTGTGCGTAGGAATTTTTTTGAAATTACTACGTTCCCCAACAGTGGCATCCGAGCCGCGTTATGCGTAGATGTCATATGCACGAGTAGAACACAAGTGAGTTGTGGGCGATATAAGTCATACTTCTTACCAGCATGTCATACTTTGGTTCGGCGGTATTGTTGGATGAAGCGGCCCGGACCGACATTACGCGTACGCTTACGCGAGACTGGTTCTACCGACATGCTTTGCACACAGGTGGCTGGCGGGTGTCAGTTTCTCCAACTTTAGTTGAACCGAGTGTGGCTACGCCCGGTCCTTGAGAAGGTTAAAACAACACCAACTTGACAAACTATCGTTATGGTTTTGATGCGTAGGTAAGAACGGTTCTTGCTAAGCCCGTAGCAGCCACGTAAAATTTGCAACAACAAAGGTAGAGGACGTCTAACTTGTTTTTGCAGGGCATGTTGTGATGTGATATGGTCAAGACATGATGCTAAATTTTATTGTATGAGATGATCATGTTTTGTAACCGAGTTCTCGGAAACTGGCAGGAGCCATATGGTTGTCGCTTTATTGTATGCAATGCAATCGCCCTGTAATGCTTTACTTTATCACTAAGCGGCAGCGATAGTCGTGGAAGCATAAGATTGGCGAGACGACAACGATGCTACGATGGAGATCAAGGTGTCGCGCCGGTGACGATGGTGATCATGACGGTGCTTCGGAGATGGAGATCACAAGCACAAGATGATGATGGCCATATCATATCACTTATATTGATTGCATGTGATGTTTATCTTTTATGCATCTTATCTTGCTTTGATTGACGGTAGCATTATAAGATGATCCCTCACTAAATTATCAAAGTATAAGTGTTCTCCCTGAGTATGCACTGTTGCGGAAGTTCTTCGTGCTGAGACACC
Source organism: Triticum urartu (assembly GCF_003073215.2). NCBI lineage: Eukaryota > Viridiplantae > Streptophyta > Magnoliopsida > Poales > Poaceae > Triticum > Triticum urartu. The sequence continues at coordinate 98,408,067 of NC_053028.1, read as the reverse complement.
ACTTGATGATCGGGTGATAGGCTCTACGTTCAAATACAACGGGTGCAAAACAGTTGCGCACGCGGAATACTCAGGTTAAACTTGATGAGCCTTGCATATAACAGATATGGCCTCAGAACACGGAGACCGAAAGGTCGAGCGTGAATCATATAGTAGATATGATCAACATAGTGATGTTCACCGTTGATACTACTCCATCTCACGTGATGATCGGACATGGTTTAGTTGATATGGATCACGTAATCACGTAGAGGATTATAGGGATGTCTTTCTAAGTGGGAGTTCTTAAATAATATGATTAATTGAACTTAAATTTATCATGAACTTAGTACCTGATAGTATCTTGCTTGTCTATGTTGATTGTAGATAGATGGCCCGTGCTGTTGTTCCGTTGAATTTTAATGCGTTCCTTGAGAAAGCAAAGTTGAAAGATGATGGTGGCAATTACACGGACTGGGTCCGTAACTTGAGGATTATCCTCATTGATGCTCAGAAGAATTACGTCCTGCAAGCACCGCTAGGTGTACCACCTGCACCAGCAAGTGCAGACATTGTGAATGCCTGGCAGACACATGTTGATGACTACTCGATAGTTCATTGTGCCATGCTTTACGGCTTAGAACCGGGACTTCAACGACGTTTTGAATGTCATGGAGCATATGAGATGTTCCAGGAGTTGAAGTTAATATTTCAAAAGAATGCCCGGATTGAGAGATATGAAGTCTCCAATAAGTTCTACAGCTGCAAGATGGAGGAGAATAGTTCTGTCAGTGAGCGTACTCAAGATGTCTGGGTACTGCAATCACTTGATTCAACTAGGAGTTAATCTTTCGGGTGATAGCGTCATTGACAGAATTCTCCAATCACTGCCACCAAGCTACAAGAGCTTCGTGATGAACTATAATATGCAAGGGATGGATAAGACAATTCCCAAGCTCTTCGCAATGCTAAAGGCAGCGGAGGTAGAAATAAAGAAGGAGCATCAAGTTTTGATGGTCAATAAGACCACCAGTTTCAAGAAAAAGGGCAAAGGGAAGAAGAAGGGGAACTTCAAGAAGAATGGCAAACAAGTTGCTGCTCAGGATAAGAAACCCAAGTCTGGACCTAAGCCTAAGACTGAGTGCTTCTACTGCAAGCAGACTAGTCACTGGAAGCGGAACTGCCCCAAGTATTTGGTGGATAAGAAGGATGGCAAGGTGAACAAAGGTATATGTGATATACATGTTATTGATGTGTACCTTACTAATGCTCGCAGTAGCACCTAGGTATTTGATACTGGTTCTGTTGCTAATATTTTCAACTCGAAACAGGGGCTACGGATTAAGCGAAGATTGGCTAAGGACGAGGTGACGATGCGCGTGGGAAATGGTTCCAAAGTCGATGTGATCGCGGTCGGCATGCTACCTCTACATCTACCTTCGGGATTAGTATTAGACCTAAATAATTGTTATTTGGTGTCAGCGTTGAGCATGAACATTATATCTGGATCTTGTTTGATGCGAGACGGTTATTCATTTAAATCAGAGAATAATGGTTGTTCTATTTATATGAGTAATATCTTTTATGGTCATGCACCCTTGAAGAGTGGTCTATTTTTGCTAAACCTCGATAGTGGTGATACACATATTCATAATATTGAAACCAAAAGATGCAGAGTTGATAATGATAGTGCAACTTATTTGTGGCACTGCCGTTTAGGTCATATCGGAGTAAAGCGCATGAAGAAACTCCATACAGATGGACTTTTGGAACCACTTGATTATGAATCACTTGGTACTTGCGAACCGTGCCTCATGGGCAAGATGACTAAAACGCCGTTCTCTGGAACTATGGAGAGAGCAACAGATTTATTGGAGATCATACATACAAATGTATGTGGTCCGATGAATGTTGAGGCTCGTGGCAGATATCGTTATTTTCTCACCTTCACAGATTATTTAAGCAGATATGGGTATATCTACTTAATGAAACATAAGTCTGAAACATTTGAAAAGTTCAAAGAATTTCAGAGTGAAGTTGAAAATCATCGTAACAAGAAAATAAAGTTTATGCGATCTGATCGTGGAGGAGAATATTTGAGTTATGAGTTTGGTCTTCATTTGAAACAATGAGGAATAGTTTCGTAACTCATGCCACCCAAAACACCACAGCATAATGGTGTGTCCGAACGTCGCAGTCGTACTTTACTAGATATGGTGCGATCTATGATGTCTCTTACTGATTTACTGCTATCGTTTTGGGGTTATGCTTTAGAGACGGCCGCATTCACATTAAATAGGGCACCATCGAAATCCGTTGAGACGACGCCTTATGAACTGTGGTTTGGTAAGAAACCAAAGTTGTCGTTTCTGAAAGTTTGGGGCTGCGATGCTTATGTGAAAAACTTCAACCTGATAAGCTCGAACCCAAATCGGAGAAATGTGTCTTCATAGGATACCCAAAGGAGATTGTTGGGTACACCTTTTATCACAGATCCGAAGGCAAGACTTTTGTTGCTAAATTCGGAGTTTTTGTAGAGAAGGAGTTTCTCTCGAAAGAAGTGAGTTGGAGGAAAGTAGAACTTGATGAGGTAACGGTACCTACTCCCTCATTGGAAAGTAGTTCATCGCAGAAACCGGTTTCTGCGACACCTACACCAATTAGTGAGGAAGTTAATGATGATGATATCATCATGAAACTTTAGATCAAGTTACTAAACCTCGTAGGTCAACCAGAGTAAGATCCGCGCTAGAGTGGTACAGTAATCCTGTTCTGGAAGTTATGTTACTAGACCATGACGAACCTATGAACTATGAAGAAGTGATGGTGAGCCCAGATTCCGCAAAATGGCTTGAAGCCATGAAATCTGAGATGGGATCCATGTATGACAACAAAGTGTGGACTTTTGGTTGACTTGCCCGTTGATCAGCAAGCAATTGAGAATAAATGGATCTTCAAGAAGAAGACTGACGCTGACGGTAATGTTACTATCTATAAAGCTCGACTTGTTGCAAAAGGTTTTCGACAAGTTCAAGGGATTGACTACGATGAGACCTTCTCACCCGTAGCGATGCTTAAGTCTGTCCGAATCATGTTAGCAATTGCCGCATTTTATGATTATGAAATTTGGCAAATGGATGTCAAAACTGCATTCCTGAATGGATTTCTGGAAGAAGAGTTGTATATGATGCAACCAGAAGGTTTTGTCGATCCAAAGGGAGCTAACAAAGTGTGCAAGCTCCACCGATCCATTTATGGACTGGTGCAAGCCTCTCGGAGTTGGAATAAACGATTTGATAGTGTGATCAAAGCATTTGGTTTTATACAGACTTTTAGAGAAGCCCGCATTTACAAGAAAGTGAGTGGGAGCTCTGTAGCATTTCTAATATTATATGTGGATGACATATTGTTGATTGGAAATGATATAGAGTTTCTGGATAGCATAAAGGGATACTTGAATAAGAGTTTTTCAATGAAAGACCTCGGTGAAGTTGCTTACATATTGGGCATCAAGATCCATAGAGATAGATCAAGACGCTTAATTGGACTTTCACAAAGCACATACCTTGACAAAGTTTTGAAGAAGTTCAAAATGGATCAAGCAAAGAAAGGGTTCTTGCCTGTGTGACAAGGTGTGAAATTGAGTAAGACTCAATGCCCGACCACTGCAGAAGATAGAGAAAAAATGAAAGACGTTCCCTATGCTTCAGCCATAGGCTCTATCATGTATGCAATGTTGTGTACCAAACCTGATGTGTGCCTTGATAGAAGTCTAGCACGGAGGTACCAAAGTAATCCAGGAGTGGATCACTGGACAACGGTCAAGAACATCCTGAAATACCTGAAAAAGGACTAAGGATATGTTTCTCGTTTATGGAGGTGACAAAGAGCTCATCGTAAACGGTTACGTTGATGCAAGCTTTGACACTGATCCAGACGATTCTAAATCGCAAACTGGATACGTGTTTACATTGATCCGTGGAGCTGTTAGTTGGTGCAGTTCTAAACAAAGCGTTGTGACGGGATCTACGTGTGAAGCGGAGTACATAGCTGCTTCGGAAGCAGCAAATGAAGGAGTCTAGATGAAGGAGTCTGGATGAAGGAGTTCATATCCGATCTAGGTGTAATACCTAGTGCATCGGGTCCAATGAAAATCTTTTGTGACAATACTGGTGCAATTGCCTTCGCGAAGGAATCTAGATTTCACGAGAGAACCAAGCACATCAAGAGACGCTTCAATTCCATCCGGGATTTAGTCCAGGTGGGATACATAGTAATTTGCAAGATACATGCGGATCTGAATGTTGCAGACCCGTTGACTAAGCCTCTTCCATGAGCAAAACATGATCAGCACCAAGACTCCATGGGTGTTAGAATCATTACTGTGTAATCTAGATTATTGACTCTAGTGCAAGTGGGAGACTGAAGGAAATATGACCTAGAGGCAATAATAAAGTTATTATTTATTTCCTTATATCATGACAAATGTTTATTATTCATGCTAGAATTGTATTAACCGAAAACATAATACATGTGTGAATACATAGACAAACAGAGTATCACTAGTATGCCTCTACTTGACTATCTCATTGATCAAAGATGGTTAAGTTTCCTAACCATTGACATGGGTTGTCATTTGATTACCGGGATCACACAATTAGGAGAATGATTTGATTGACTTGACCCATTCCGTTAGCTTAGCACCCGATTGTTTAGTATGTTGCTATTGCTTTCTTCATGACTTATACATGTTCCTATGACTATGAGATTATGCAACTCCCGTTTACTGGAGGAACACTTTGTGTGCTACCAAACGTCACAACGTAACTGGGTGATTATAAAGGTGCTCTATAGGTGTCTTCGAAGGTACTTGTTGGGTTGGCGTATTTCGAGATTAGGATTTGTCACTCCGATTGTCGGAGAGGTATCTTTGGGCCCCTCGGTAATGCACATCACTTACGCCTTGCAAGCATTGCAACTAATGAGTTAGTTGAGGGATGATGTATTACGGAACGAGTTAAGATACTTGCCGGTAATGAGATTGAACTAGGTATTGAGATACCGACGATCGAATCTCGGGCAAGTAACATACCGATGACAAAGGGAACAATGTATGTTGTTATGTGGTTTGACCGATAAAGATCTTCGTAGAATATGTGGGAGCCCATATGAACATCCAGGTTCCGCTATTGGTTATTGACCGGAGATGGGTCTCGTTCATGTCTACATAGTTCTCGAACCCGTAGGGTCCGCACGCTTAACGTTTCGGTGACAGTTATATTATGAGTTTATATGTTTTGATGTACCGAAGGTTGTTCGGAGTCACGGATGTGATCACGGACATGATGAGGAGTCTCGAAATGGTCGAGACATGAAGATTGATATATTGGAAGCCTATGTTTGGATATCGGAAGTGTTCCGATGAAATCGGGATTTTACCGGTGTACCGGGAGGTTACCGGAACCCCCGGGGACTTAATGGGCCTTAGTGGGCCTTGATGGAAAGAGAGGAGAGGCGGCCAGGGCATGGGCCGCGCCCCCTCCCCCCAAGTCCAAATAGGACAAGGAGAGGGGGGCGGCGCCCCCCTCCCTTCCTTCTTCTCCTCCACCTCTTTCCCCTCTCTCTCCTAGTCCAACAAGGAAAAGGGGGGAGTCCTACTCCCGGTAGGAGTAGGACTCCTCCTGGCGCGCCCCTCTCTAGGCCGGCCACACCCCCCTTGCTCCTTTATATACAGGGGCAGGGGGGCACCCCATAGACACAACAATTGATTGTTTGATCTTTTAGCCATGTGCGGTACCCCGCTCCACCATAGTCCACCTCGATAATACTGTAGCGGTGCTTAGGCGAAGCCCCGCGTCGATAGAACATCATCATCGTCACCATGCTGTCGTGCTGACGAAACTCTCCCTCAACACTTGGCTGGATCGGAGTTCGAGGGACGTCATCAGGCTGAACGTGTGCTGAACTCTTATGTGTCGTACGTTCGGTACTTGATCGGTCGGATCATGAAGACATACGACTACATCAACCGCGTTGTGCTAATGCTTCCGCTTTCGGTCTACGAGGGTACGTGGACAACACTCTCCCCTCTCGTTGCTATGCATCACCATGATCTTGCGTGTGCGTATGATTTTTTTTGAAATTACTACATTCCCCAACAGGTGGAGGATGGCCTATCTTATTCACCCATCAAGGTGCTTGCTCTAACATGGCAAGGTTGTATTGGTCACACATATCTTGCGTATGACCTCTTGCATTACTTCTACTTTGTTACACCACCATCTTCTTAGTTTAAGCATCATATATGAGTATATGCCATACCCATCCATTTTCTGTACCTATTCCATATGTCATCATACTATGTTTTTCCAGTCAAATATTGTTCTTTCATAGTAGATGTCCAAAAGGAAGAGAGTGAGTGCAGATCCTCAAGGAGTTGTAGCGACCCGACCTCAAACGGTCAAGTCTCTGTGCTTCAGTGGCATCCCTGGATCGGTAATGCTGACACACACAGTACTCGAGGATTTATAGCAGAGTAGCAATCACACACTTATTACATCGAATGTCTCCAAAGAGAACTTATTACAATAAATATGGCCTAAGGCCATCTAATACGATAACAACGGAAGGCTTGGAAGATAAAGTGAGTCCATCAACTCCGACGGCATAGCTGAGCTACACGACAACGACCTAACGAACCTTACTCCTTGTCTGAAAAGTCTGTAACATAATACGTTGCAGCCCGAAAATGGGTCAGCACATGGAATATGCTGGCAAAGTAACACAGTAGAGTAAGAACAGAATAATGCTATCACTACATGCATATTTGGCTGGTGGAAAGCTCTATGGTTACAGTTTTGCGAAAAGCCAATTTTTCCCTACCACAAAGGAATAGATTTTAATTTAACTATCATGGTAGTTGAAACATCATTGAGAAGGTTCCTCCAACTCAATCCCAATTAAAGTAATTATCAACCCAACAATATTAATTTAGAGTGATGAGATACTTAAGATACTCCAAATACTAGATACTCAAGATGTCCATAACCGGGGACACGGCTAACCATGATTAATTTGTACACTCTGCAGAGGTTTGTGCACTTTTCCCCACAAGACTTGATCGCCTCCGTTGAATTTCTCGCACTACATGGTGTTTGAGAAATGGATGACCGAGACACAGTCTTTCAGAAACATTAACTCTCTACTCCGGGCAGACCATACCAAACCTACAACCCACTACCTGCTGATCCACCTCTTCAAGAGCTTCACGTAATTTACTCAACTATGCTAGAGCCCATAATAGCTTGTGGCTGCACACGGAAGTTTCTAGCATGAATCATCTCAGTTCCCTTTGAGCCTGGGTGGCGGTCCATAGGAAGATCACACGGGTACTCCGGGATTTCCAAAAAATACAGGCAACACTGGGTACTCTAGGTGCCTCAATCCACCCAGATGTGTATTTAAGTTGCCACCCTAAGTTGAACCATTAATTAACAATCTCACATCTGTCATGGATTTCACTCACCCAAACCACGTCTACGAGCATAGCATAGCAATATAAGCAACGCGTAGAAGTAACTCCCAAGGGTTTGAATGTAACAGGGCAATAGGTTCTACCTCATCAACTACTTCCCAACCGACACGTTAATAACATCCTAATCATGCAATGTTTGAGGATTGGAACTAATGCATAAAAACTGGGTGATAAAGGGGTATGATCAAAGTGTTACTTGCCTTGCTGACAATCCGCGTAACATAGAGACTCCAAATAACACGCTTCGCACTCCGGGAATTCCATCGCAAACAAACAATAGCATACATAAGCAATCAAGCAAAGAAACACGGATAAAACTCAAATAAGAAGATCTAACCAGAAAGTTCAACTTAAGAACTCCGGTTTGCAAAAAGAATCAAATCGAACGGGGCAACGAAACTCAAACGGCGAAAGAAACAAGATCTGTTTACTAATCGCCTGATTCCGACAAACGAGCGAAAAGATAAACTAGAACGAAAATCGGATCAGAAATCGTGATCAGAAATAATCGCAGAAAAATCCGATTAAAGAAAACTGATGAACAGGCTAACGAACGAGCGTTCGCTGTCTGCGGCTAAACGATGAAAACCGTTCATAAAAACGAACGTATGGGCGAACATCCGCTAAATAACTAAACCAAAAAAATAAACCAATCTACTAAAAAAATAAAACCGCGGGTTCTAAAAAAACCGATCGGTTTTTCCGTAGAAAACCGACGGCGGCGGCAGCGGTTACCAGCAGCGGCGGCGTGCGGCTCCGGCGGACGGCTCCGGCGGCGGGCGGCACCGGCACGCGCGGGCGGCGGCGGCGGCGCGTGGCTCGGGCGGGCTAGGTTTTCGACAGGGTGCGGGTGGGCTAAGGGGGCGGCTCCCCCGGCTTATAAGGCCGGCCGGGTCGAGAGTCCTAGACGGACACGACCCGGTTAGGTCAGTTCGCGTTTTTTTAAATAATTCGGACGTGCAGAAAAAGAAAGAAAAGAAATACTAAACAGACTCCAAAAATTCTGAAATAAATCTTCCCCATCCTCTAAAAATAAGCCAGACAAGGTGAACATTTATTTGGGCCTAAATGCAATTTTGAAAATGCATATTTTTTCCTAATTCAAATAAAATAGCAATAAAACTCCGAAATAAAAACTTATTTGATTTTAATATTAAATCTCTCGTATTTCATTATTTTGAGGAAGTCATTTTATCCTCTTTCTTTTAATTTTTATAAAAGAAATATTTCAGAGAAATAAAATTAAAATCAAACGATCCTCTTTTCATAATTCGAGAAAAGCTCAAATATGAAAATAACGAAATCCCCAACTCTCTTCGTGGGTCCTTGAGTTGCTTAGAATTTCTAGGATCAACCAAAATGCAATAAAATATGGTATGCAATGATGATCTAATGCATAACATTCCAAATTGAAAATTTGGGATGTTACAAACCTACCCCCCTTAAGATGAATCTCGCCCTCAAGATTCGGGTTGGCTAGAAAATAGGTGTGGGTGGTCTCTGCGAAGGTCATCCTCTCGTTCCCAGGTGGATTCATCCTCGGTATGGTGGCTCCATTGAACTTTGCAAAACTTAATAACCTTGTTGCGGGTGACTCGACTGGCAAACTCCAAAATCTTGACTGGCTTCTCCTCATAAGTCAAATCATTGTCCAACTGAATCGCCTCCAAGGGTACGGTATCTCTTAGCGGTATATCGGCCATCTCAGCATGGCACTTCTTCAACTGGGAAACGTGAGACACATCGTGAACTCCTGATAGTCCTTCAGGTAACTCCAACTTGTAGGCAACTTATCCCATCCGTTCCAAAACACGATACGGTCCTACAAATCTCGGGGCTAACTTTCCCTTAACTCCAAAATGTTTCACTCCTCGCAAAGGTGATACTCGCTAATATGCTCTGTCTCCAATTTCATAGGTTACCTCCTTGCGTTTCGAATCTGCATAACTCTTCTATCTGGATTGAGCTATCTTCAGTCTATCTTGAATCAGTTTAACTTCCTCCTCAGACTCTTTGATCAAGTCTGCTCCAAACAATTGTCGGTCTCCAACTTCATCCCACATTAACGGTGTCCAGCACCTTCGTCCATACAGGGCTTCGAACGGTGCCATCTTCAAACTGGCTTGGTAACTATTGTTGTATGAGAACTCTGCGTAAGGCAAATTGTCATCCCAACTAGATCCATAATCTAGCACACAGGTTCTCAACATGTCCTCCAGAATCTGATTGACTCTCTCGGTCTGTCCATCCGTCTGCGGGTGAAATGTTGTACTGAACTCCAATCTCGTTTCCAAAGTCTGGTGTAACTTATGCCAAAACTTTGAGGTAAAATGTGTCCCTCTATCCGATATGATGGTCCTCGAAACTCCATGCAGACATACGATCCTGGTCATATATATCTTGGCCAATTTTGCACTAGTATAAGTTGTTTTCACTGGGATAAGGTGTGCCACTTTGGTCAAGTGGTCAACTACTACCCATATAGAATCATAACCTGATTTGGTCTTGGGTAATCCGGTGATAAAATCCATGCCAAGTTTATCCCACTTCCATTCGGGTATCGGCATAGGTTGTAGCAATCCTGCTGGCTTTTGATGCTCGGCCTTCACTCTCTGACATACATCACAGACGGCTACATACTCGGCGATATCCTACTTCATCCCTATCCACCAAAAACGTTCCTTCAAATCCAAATACATCTTCGTGTTTCCGGGGTGTATCGAGTATGGTGAGTCATGAGCCTCCTGTAGTATTAATTTCTTGATCTCTGTTTTATTGGGCACATAAACACGGTCCTCAAACCACAAGGTGTCGTGCTCATCCTCACGAAAACCTTTGGCCTTTCCTTCGCTTATTTTCTCCTTTATCTCGGCAATCTCTTTGTCCTCCTTCTGAGCTTCTCGAATCTTTCCTAACAATGTAGAGTGAACCTCCATTGTTGCAACCAAACCTCTCGGAACAATCTCCAAATGTAGTTCCCAGAGATCCTCTGCTAACTCCTTCGGCAATCCCATGCTCTCTAGGGTATTAGCATAACTCTTCGGCTCAAAGCGTCTGCTACGACATTGGCCTTTCCTGGATGATAGTGCAGCTTCATGTCATAATCCTTTATGAGCTCCAACCATCTCCTCTGCCTAAGGTTCAGTTCTTTCTGTGTGAAAATGTACTTCAAACTCTTATGATTCGTGTACACATCACAATGGTTTCCAATAAGGTAATGTCTCCAAGTCTTCAACGCATGCACTACGGCTGCTAGCTCCAAATCATGCATGGCATAATTCAACTCGTGCGGTTTCAGTTGCCGCGAGGCATACGAAACAACTCTTCCGTCCTGCATAAGCACACTTCCAAGTCCTAAGCGAGAGGCGTCGCAATACACTTGAAAATCCTTACGTATATCTGGCAGGGTCAGCACTGGGGCTGTAGTCAAACGTTTCTTCAGCTCCTGGAAACTTTCCTCGCAATCTTCCATCCATTTAAACTTGGTATCATTCTTCAATAATTCTGCCATTGGCTTCACGATCTTGGAAAAATTCTCAATGAATCTCTGATAGTATCCTGCGAGTCCAAGAAAACTGCGGATCTCGCTAACTGAAGTGGGTGTCAACCATTCATTGACTGACTGAACCTTGGTGGGGTCTACTGCTATACCTTCTCCTGATATAACATGTCCAAGAAATCCGACTTCCTTCAACCAAAACTCGCATTTGCTGAACTTGGCATACAACTGATGTTCCTTGAGTTTCTCGAGAACTAAACGCAAATGCTCCTTGTGTTCTTCTTCATCCTTCGAATATACCATTATATCATCAATGAACACCACAACAAACTTATCCAAATATTCCATGAACACCTTGTTCATCATGCTCATGAAATAGGCAGGGGCGTTAGTCAGTCCAAACGACATGACCGTATATTCGTATAACCCGTACCGTGTGGTGAAGGTTGTCTTTGGTATATCCTTCTCTCGTATCTTCAACTGATGATATCCTGATCGCAGATCGATCTTCGAAAACACCTTAGCTCCTTGCAGCTGGTCAAATAGATCATTGATCATCGGCAATGGGTACTTGTTCTTAATCGTCACTTCATTCAAGGCTCGATAATCAACAACCGTTCTTAGGGATTTATCCTTCTTCTCAACCAAAAGCACTGGGGCTCCCCATGGTGATTCACGCTGGGCACTTTTTCCCGAACCCGAATCCCAAACCCGAAAAACCCGAAGCCCGAACCCGTATAACCCGAACCCAAAACCCAAACACATTTCTCGGGTAGCCCGTAGGAAAACCCGAAATTATTTTGGGAAATTCGGGTGTTTTGTCCCGGTACCCGAACAAGCCGAAGCCCGAATAGCAAAGACAGAAGTTCAGGTTCTGGCCTGCACAGTATGACAGTAGCCCATTTAGCTTGGCCCAGTTTCGGCCTACAGCGACGCCAACTCCTCCCCACGTTCCCCAATCCCCACTCACAAGTCACGATTCCTACCCTAGCCGCCACACTCTCGGCTGCTCAACAAAGTCATCCGTCGGGCATCGGCCGCCGCCCGCCGTCGAAGTCCCACCGGTCGGCGGTCCGCTCAGTCGTCCCGCCGTCCCACCGCTCAGTCGTCCCGCCGCTCGGTCGTCCCGCCGTCCTGCCTCTGGGTCCTGCCGCTTGGCCGTCTGCCCTCCGCTGTCACTTCCTGTCGTCCCGGACTCCCGGTCGCTGGCCCACATCCCCGTCCTTGGTGTCCCGGCGCGATGACTCGAAGGTCGAAGCAGCGAAGGATCTTGCAAGGTATATCGTGCATATCTTTCTATTCCTCACTTCCTCTGAACTTGAAGCAGTGGAGGATCATGTGTTCTACTATTGACTGTTGTTGACTTGTTATTAAAAGCTTACACTGCAGTACTGCACGATTGTTGTTGTTGTTGATTTCTCAACTGCGCTAGGATTAGAAATTTTGGGCCACAGGAGCAGCCGAGCAGAGTTGGCATGAGATGTGGCAGATGTTGGCATTAGAAATGATCTTGATGTTGCATGATTGTTGTTGTATGAAGTTATTAAAATCTGTTCCAGATTTAGATGTGGCAGAAACCTTGAAATACTTACATGCTTATTGCAATTTTTTGGATTTCACAATTTGTGTTTACAATTATACCAAAATGAGTGATGTTGCTGCTTTTTTCCTTTTCTTATAGATGACTCAACATGATGATGATCAGCACATAGAGATGGAGGAAGTGGGCACTAGTCATATGGCCACTCGCAGCACAATTGTATCAGCTGAATGTTCTGGTTCACAATCATCTTCCAAGGAGCAAGTTCGTGGTTCAGAACCAACTTCTCAAGAGCAATCTGCCACTAGGGTCGTTGATTTGGAGAATGAGAATGATAGTAAGAAAGGTCACTTAGGTCAGGGAAGGACGGAAATAGCACCACGATCAAAGATGTGGGACCATTTCGACAAGATTAAGGATAAGAATAATGTGGTGAAGGCTGGTAAATGCAAATATTGCAAACGTGAATTGAAGGCCGACACAAAGGATCATGGTACGTCATCTTTGATCAGACACTTTGATGTGTGCAAGCTTAACCCTCACAAGTTGGCCAAAGATCCGAAGCAGACCACTTTGCAAGTAACTCAAGGAGAAGGTGTTGGGACCTGGAGGTTTGATCCTGATGATCTTAAGGAAGCTTTTGCTGAGATGGTTATTCAAGATGAGTTGCCCTTTTGTTTTGGCGAGAAGCCGGGATTTAGGAAATTTATGTCCAAAGCTTGCCCACGTTTCAAACCGCCATCTAGAAGAACCTGCACCAGGGACACCGTGCGCCTATTCTTCCGAGAGAAGGCCAAGCTCAAGAAATTCTTCAAGGATTCTTGTCAGCGAGTTTGCCTAACAACAGATTGTTGGTCTTCTCAGCAGCTAGATGGATATATGACTGTAACAGCAAATTTTATTGATGAATCTTGGCGTCTACATAAGAAAATCATTGGTTTTTTCTTGGTGAAGGGGCATAAGGGAGATGACATCGGGAAAAGCTTGGTAAGATGCTTGACTGATTGGGGTTTGGAGAGAGTAATGACTGTAACAGTTGACAATGCAAGTAACAATGATGGTGGCATTTCTTATCTGAGGAGGCAGCTAAACAAAACGAACATAGCTAATGGCAAGTTCTTGCACATGAGGTGTGCAGCACATATAGTTAACCTTATTGTTCAAGATGGCATAAAAGAAGTTGATGTCTCTGTGAAGCGTGTTAGAGCTGCTGTTAGGTATATTAGAAATGGTGGTTCAAGACTGGTCAAGTTTAAGGAGATTGTCGAGGAAGAAAAGATGAACAACAAGGCGTCTCTGAAGATTGACGTCCCAACCAGATGGAACTCAACTTTCCTCATGATAAAAGCTACAAATATTTATGAGAAGGTGTTCATAAGGTTAGATGAAGAGGATATCCTTTACATTGATGATCTTTCCGAAGAGAATGATGGCTTTGGTTGCCCTGAAGAGTCGGATTGGGGGAATGCAAAGAAGTTAGAAGTTTTTGTTGAACATTTTCATGACCTTACTGTTCGTGTCTCTGCTACTCTTCATGTCACTTCAAACAGATTTGTTCATGAGATTGGAGAAGTGCGTTTGCTGATTCAAGCTTGGATAAACAGTCCTGATACTTCGCAAGCAGCAATGGGGAAAAGAATGAAATATAAATTTGACAAGTACTGGGGACTTTGGCACACAAAGAAGCAGGACATGAATGACAGAGAGAAGGAGAAGGGGAAGGGGAAGGGGAAGGGAAGGGGTAAGGAGAAGAAAGAGAAGGAGAATGTCAATTTGCTAATTTTTGTTGCTGCAATTATTGATCCAAGATACAAGCTATCTCTGTTCACAAATGCTATTGTTGATGAAATATTTGGTGAGGAAAAGGGACAACAAGTTTGGGAAGCTCTTAAAGCTTGTGTCCATAACTTATTTGATGAATATAGGGATCTTTATGCTCCAACTGAGTTACCCAATCAAGTACCTGAACCAAGACAATCAAAGAGGCAAAGGAGCCTTGCTCACTGATGTTATAAAAAAGAAGTTGAAGATGAACAATGGTTCGAGTATGAATGTCAAGTCAGAACTTGATAAATATCTTGCTGAAGACACCGAGGATATAGAGAGCAATGTTGACATTCTAGCTTGGTGGAAGAACAATGCCGCTCGATTTCCAATATTGGCATGCTTGGCCCGTGATGTCCTTGCTATACCCATCTCAACAGTAGCATCAGAGTCCGCTTTCAGCACAAGTGGGCGTATTTTAGATGACTTTCGTACATCCCTTACTCCATTCATGTTGAAAACTCTGGTGTGTGCACAAGATTGGCTGAGAATGGGAACACCTATTGACATTCAAGAAAATATGGAGGAGTTGGCGATGATCGAAAAAGGTATACCATTTTTGGTCTTTTTAGAAACACAATAGTGATTATTTCATAGTTTCTTTGTGCGAAAGATTTGCTCAGATTTCTAAATGCGCTAGCTGTTGTATTGATGTATTCTTGGTCTCATGGTCTTGGAGCTGTTATAATTTCATTGACTTGCACATCCTATTAGATCCTGAACTACATGCTTGCATTGCTTCCATTGCAGAGTTAATTGAAGGATTTGGGACCAAAGAAAAACGGCAAGATAAAAGTGACAAAAGCATGTCTTCCACTTCCAAATCACAAGAAAGCAAGTTCAACTCCACCATTGAAACGTCTACTTAAAGGTATACCATTTTAAGTTTTGACATGCAAGTTGACAACTGACATATCCTCATTGTAATTGTATGATAATGCAATGAACTCGCACTTGTTATTGCAGCATGAACTTGTTTGGACTGATGTTGGAGAGTCGATGATGGTATGGTTGATTCAAGTGTTGGCTAAGGAAGTGCTTCATTTTGGCCTGCTGGTCATTGGTATTGGAGAGTTTTGAGTGTTTGGTGGCTACTAAATGTCAAAACTGAACTCATTTGTGTTATACTATGTTTCGTGACTGGTGCCTCGTAGCCTACTGTGTTGTTTGAATCTTTGTCATGATGTACTTGTGGGTTATGGTGAACACTACTGTTTGCTGAGAAGTGAAACTATGTACTCATGTTAAGGTTATGCTATTGAATATTGTCATGCAATGTGTTGCTGCAAACTACTATTCCTCATGTTGTTATGTTGCTATAAATGTCATGCTGCTGTGCACTTATGCTGTTTCAAAACTATCATTTTGTATGTTGTTATGCCGCTGACTGCCATTTGTCATGCTGAGTTATGCTGCTAAAAATTGACATTTTCCATGCTACATTATTCTGCTACTTAGATGTACTCTGTTTTTGGAAGTGCGTGGCTCTGTTTCTATCTCACTTAAAATAGAACATGGATGACAGTAAGTCTAAATGCCACTGTTTCCATCAGTAAGTATAAATCAACCATCATTCATATAGACTAATAAAAAGAAGAAGAGGGAAAATAATCACACCGGTAAGTACCTTTGTTCATAGTTTGGGAAATTTGGGACTACCCGGACCCGAACCCGAAAATTCGGGTACCTGATATTTCGGGTTTTATTTTTTTAAGAGATATTTCGGGAGTTGTTTTTGAAAACCTGAATTTCAAAAAACCCGAAATACCCGACCCGAAAATTCGGGTAAACCCGAACGCCCAGGGTGAATGGTGATGAACTCCGTCGAATGTAACCTTTCTCCAATAACTATTTGATCTATTTCTTAATATCCTCCAGATCATTCGCGGGCATCCTATAGGGTCTCTTGGATATTGGCCATGTGCCTGGCAATAGCTCAATCAAAAACTCGATATCTCGATCCAGTGGCATGCCTGGCAACTCCTCTGGGAAAACATCCGGGTAATCCTTTACTACAGGCACTTCCTCCTAAACAACTCCCGTGAGGGTATTTACTTGGCTACTTCTTGGCGCATGCCTAGATATATACTTGATCTTTTTTCCCTCCGGGGTGGTGAGACAAATTGACTTACTAACACAGTCAATGCTTCCTCCGTACTTTGACATCCAGTCCATTCCTAATATCACATCCAATCCTTGTGACTCCAAGATAATTAGGTCGGATGGAAAAACATGACTACCAATGGTTAAGGGTATCTGATTGCACCATCGACTAGCCATATACTCTGCTCCAGGTGAGCTTACTAACAAAGGGGTCCTAAGGGTTTGGGTCAGTAATTTAAACTTATCCACGAATTCCCTTGATATGTATGAATGCGATGCACCAGTATCAAAAAGAATGAGAGCGATAAATGACTTAACAAAAAACTTACCTATAACCGCGTCTGGCTGCTCTTCAACCTCCTCCATGTTAACGTGGTTCACTTGTCCTTTGTTGAATGGATTGGGCTTCTTCCCAGCGCTCCCATTTCTGTTTCCATTCTTCCCTTCAGGACATTCAGTGGCATAGTGTCCAGTCTTCCCGCACCTGAAACAAGTAACGTGGCTTAGGTCTCTCTTGGTAGGTGTGGCTGGATTGGGGCGGTTCTGATTGTTGCTTGCTCCATTCCCATTCCCATTCCCATTCCTTGGGCCAGTATGATTATGGTTACTTCCTCCATTATGGGTGTGGCCTCCATGGTTATGAACAAGTCCTCCCGAGTTTGGGGTTAGGCGAGGCTTCTGCTGAGCTCCTGAGTTATACCTCCCTTGTCCATACTTCCTCTTACGGCTCTCAATATGTTGTTGCTTCCCTTCAATCATAAGAGCCTTATCTACCAACTCCTGGTAGTTGGTGAATGTTGTCACCATCAACTGCATGCTCATCTCATCATTTAGCCCTTCCATAAACTTCTCCTGCTTTGCGGCATCTGTGGCTATGTCATCAAGGGCATAGCGAGATAACTTGCTAAACTCATCCGCGTACTGTGCCACAGTACGGTTCCCCTGGCGTAAGTTGCGAAACTCACGCTTCTTCATACTCATTACTCCAGTTGAGACATGGGCTGTACGGAAGGCTTGCTGAAACTGGTCCCATGTCACCGTAGCTATAGGGTAGGTGACGGTGTAATTCTCCCACCATGATGCTGCTGGTCCATCCAACTGATGTGCGGCAAAATGCACCTTCTCAACATCAGTACATCCTACAGTGGTTAACTCCCTTTCAATCCTGCGGAGCCAATCATCTGCTACTATGGGCTCGGTGCTACTCGAAAACACCGGCGGCTGCAACCTCAGAAAATGGGCTAAGTTGTCAACTGGTGGTGGTGGTGGAGGAGGATTGTTATTGTTGTTGTTGCCTTGGTTCTGAACTAACAACTGCATCAGGGTATTTTGTTGCTGGATCAACTGAGTGAGCTCCGGTGGGAAAGCAAATCCGGGGTCACGTCTCGGAGGCATCTGATGGGTTTAGAGGGGAGAGATTAGAATAGAATGAGGTCTAATGAGAAAGCACTACCCATATGAACATGAGACAAACACAATCATTTCACTCAATCAACCAAGCAAGGCATACAATCGATCTAACTATCGCAAAAGTGCTCGGACTACTCTATTTACATGGTGGAATACTACTACTGATGTGGTGGTCTACTAAAAATATTCCTCGGTTGAAGACTCCATGATATCTGCTCCAGCTTCGTCTTCATAGTCATCATCGCTAAGATCGGAGTCGGTGTCGTCGATGATGATGTGGTCCTCCGGGCGAATCTCCTTGGGTTCTTCGTCTTCTCCTCCTGGTGCGGGGTCTCCCAGGAACACTCATATCTTCTTAATCAGGTCGTCATTCTTCTCCACTAGTACGACAATTTCCTCCTCATAATCTTCACGTGTAGCCTTAAGTTCTTCCTCCAGTTCCGCGATCCTTGTCATCGCCTTCTTCAAATCTATCATTCCTGCACACATCTGATTCTCCTAGCATCGAATGTGCTGGTTTAGTTCCTGGATGAAAGCTGCAATTGATCTATCCTTCCTCGTGCTGATCATCTCCCATTGCTCATCTCGGCGCCCACAAATCTGATACATAGTATCCTTAAGCTCCTTTTGATAAACTTCTCCAATACGTCCCATGGTGATGTGAGCTGCCATACTCTTTCCTAGACTCCAGGTTGGTGCATCGAAGGAAAACTCTATGGGCTTAGTGACTGGCGTGAAGGTTCTTCCTAGAACTTGAACTTGAACCATCCATTGCTCCTCTTCTGGTAAAGTGGCGTTATAAGTCCCGGCGAAGCTTGGTATTCCTATGTTCAGGTACCTAGTGACTTCCTTCAAGTGTCGTCCAAAAGGTGCTTCTTCATCCGGTTGTGCAAACTTGTTCCTTGCATCCGCCATCCTAAAGAGTAGAAAATGGAGGAGTCAGAAATGAGAAGAGAATAGTGATCTATGGCTTTTAGCTTAGTGCTCGTGTCCTAAACCCAGCGTGTGCTCTGATACCATCTTGTAGTGACCCGACCTCAAACGGTCAAGTCAATGTGCTTCAGAGTCACCCCTGAATCGGTAATGCTGACACACACAGTACTCGAGGATTTATTGCAGAGTAGCAATCACACACTTATTATATCGAATATCTCCAAAAAGAACTTATTACAATAAATATGGCTTAAGGCCATCTAATACGATAACAGCGAAAGGCTTGGAAGATAAAGTGAGTCCATCAACTCCAACATCATAGCTGAGCTGCACGGCAACGACCTAACGAACCTTACTCCTCGTTTGAAAAGTCTGCAACATAATACGTTGCAGCCCGTAAACGGGTCAGCACATGGAATATGCTAGCAAAGTAACACAGTAGAGTAAGAACAGAATAATGCTATCACTACATGCATATTTGGCTGGTGGAAAGCTCTATGGTTACAGTTTTGCGAAAAGCCAATTTTCCCTACCACAAAGGAATAAATTTTAATTTAACTATCATGGTAGTTGAAACATCATTGAGAAGGTTCCTCCAACTCAATCCCAATTAAAGTAATTATCAACCCAACAATATTAATTTAGAGTGATGAGATCCTTAAGATACTCCAAGTACTAGATACTCAAGATGTCCATAACCGGGGACACGGCTAACCATGATTAGTTTGTACACTCTGCAAAGGTTTGCGCACTTTTCCCCACAAGACTCGATCGCCTCTTTGAATTTCTCGCACTACATGGTGTTTGAGAAACGGATGACCGAGACACAGTCTTTCAGAAACATTAACTCTCTACTCCGGGCAGACCATACCAAACCTACAACCCACTACCTGCTGATCCACCTCTTTAAGAGCTTCACGTAACTTACTCAACTAAGCTAGAGCCCATAATAGCTTCTGGCTGCACACGAAAGTTTCTAGCATGAATCATCTCAGTTCCGTTTGAGCCTGGGTGGCGGTCCATAGGAAGATCACACGGGTACTCCGGGATTTCCAAAAAATACAGGCAACACTGGGTACTCTAGGTGCCTCAATCCACCCAGATGTGTATTTAAGTTGCCACCTTAAGTTGAACCATTAATTAACAATCTCACATCTGTCATGGATTTCACTCACCCAAACCATGTCTACGAGCATAGCATAGCAATATAAGCAACGTGTAGAAGTAACTCCCAAGGGTTTGAATGTAACAGTGCAATAGGTTCTACCTCATCAACTACTTCCCAACCGACACGTTAATAACATCCTAATCATGCAATGTTTGAGGATTGGAACTAATGCATAAAAACTGGGTGATAAAGGGGTATGATCAAAGTGTTACTTGCCTTGCTGACGATCCGCGTAACCTAGAGACTCCAAATAACACGCTTCGCACTCCGGGAATTTTATCGCAAACAAACAATAGCATACATAAGAAATCAAGCAAAGAAACACGGGTAAAACTCAAATAAGAAGATCTAACCAGAAAGTTCAACTTAAGAACTCCGGTTTGCAAAAAGAATCAAATCGAACGGGGCAACGAAACTCAAACGGCGAAAGAAACAAGATCCGTTTACTAATCTGGACCTAGGTCAAATTTTACAGTAGCAAAAACTTGTTCAAGTTGGTTAAACGGAAAGAGGGTCTCGAGACGAAGATCTAGGCGCTTGAATCGCCTGATTCCGACATACGAGCGAAAAAATAAACTAGAACGAAAATCGGATCAAAAATCACGATCAAAAATAATCGCAGAAAAATCCGACTAAAGAAAACTGACGAACAGGCTAACGAACGAGCGTTCACTGTCTGCGGCTAAACGGTGAAAACCGTTCGTAAAAATTAACGTACGGGCGAACGTCCGCTAAATAACTAAACCAAAAAAAACCAATCTACTAAAAAATAAAACCGCGGGTTCTAAAAAAACCGATCGGTTTTTTGGTAGAAAACCGACGGCGGCGGCGGCGGTTACCGGCAGCGGCGGCGTGCGGCTCCGGCAGGCGGCGAGGCGGTGGCGGGGCGCGGCTCCGGCGGCGTGGCGGCAGCGCGGCGTGCGGTGGCGGGCGGCAGCGGCGCGCGCGGGCGGCGGCGGCGTGCGGCTCGGGCGGGCTAGGGTTTCGACGGGGTGCGGGTGCCTGAGGGGGCGGCTCCCCCGGCTTATAAGGCCGGCCGGGCCGAGAGTCCTAGACGGACACGGCCCGGTTAGGTCGGTTCGCGTTTTTTTAAATAATTTGGACGTGCAGAAAAAGAAAGAAAAGAAATACTAAACGGACTCCAAAAATTCCGAAATAAATTTTCCTCGCCCTCTAAAAATAAGCCCGACAAGGTGAACATTTATTTGGGCCTAAAATGCAATTTTGAAAAACGCGTATTTTTCCTAATTCAAATAAAATAGCAATAAAACTCCGAAATAAAAACTTATTTGATTTTAATATTAAATCTCTGGTATTTCTTTATTTTGAGGAAGTCATTTTATCCTCTCTCTTTTATTTTTTTATAAAAGAAATATTTCAGAGAAATAAAATTAAAATCAAACGATCCTCTTTTCATAATTCGAGAAAAGCTCAAATATGAAGATAACGAAATCCCCAACTCTCTCTGTAGGTCCTTGAGTTGCTTAGAATTTCTAGGATCAACCAAAATACAATAAAATATGGTATCCAATGATGATCTAATGCATAACATTCCAAATTGAAAATTTAGGATGTTACAGGAGTACAAACTAGGTATAAAGGCAATGATACTATTAAATCAGATAGATCAGCAGCCACAAAAAACACAGGCCCAATTGTACCACACTTTACCCCTACTCCACTGGCCAAACCCCTATTAGAACTGCAGAGAGCCCAGCGTCATGTACGGTCTATGATATCAATTCAAAATTTGAACTCCTACATTTCTGCATGTGCCTTACCTTCTCTCAACAATGTGTGCCTTATCATAGGATCTCGCAACAATAGTGGGCATTGCATTGCTCTTGTCAGTACCTCTTGCCCTTATCAGCATACTTACACTCATTGTTGTTTGATTATGTAGCATCACTGTAAATGTTCACTTCATTATCCTCCCTTTGCTCGAAATTATAAGATCTATATTTACTCTTAGATAAATGTAGAATTAACACGATGGGTATGAAGTTATGTATTGTTCATGTAAGTACCTGTTGTCATGTACTCCCCTCATATCGAATTAATTGTTGCTCAATTGGATGTATTTAGAATTTAATAGTGCTATATACATCCATTTGAGCAACAAGTAATAACGAACGGTGGTAGTATTACTGTACTTGCATTGCGAGATAGTTGATTGTCTAGCATTACTCTGCATCTTATCTACCCTGCTCTCCACTTGCTCCAAATTATCATATCTACATTTACCCTTACTAAAATGTTTAATAAAGCCAATACCACTGCACACATTGATGTATGCATTCCTCTTGTCAGTACCTTTTGCCTTGTAATGATGTACTTAACTAGCGGTGTGGCCCGTGCAATTGCGCGGCTAGCATTGAAATAACTTGAATCTTGTGATGTAATGTTTTCGTTGTTTCTTCATGCCATCTTGTGGAATAATTTAAGAGAAATAAGAAGCCATAATTACGATGGTTGGTTCGTAGTGCTAAAACTTGCGCACATGTAGAAATGTAGGCCCGAGTAACTTCACCATCTAGTAATGGAATCTGCCATTGAGCTTGTATTCTTTTGTTTGACTCTGGCAAACAATGATGTCTCAGCACTCCTAAAGTGATTTAGCCATATTCAATAAGATTAAAATGATTGGTGATCTACCTACTTGATGCATTATTGGCATCTCCTGCCACTTATGCTATTTCTTTATCAATCTTGTGAATGGAAAAAAATATGTGAATCATCTAATTAAATTTTCTATTATGATAGAAACAATACACAGAAATAGATATATGAGATTTAGTTTCATAAATTAGGTAAATTATCGAAGGTTTTAAATATTACATAAGGATGAATAATCGATGTAACCATTAGTTGAGTATTTGTGTTTTGATGTCTCCTTCAAAGTCCTTCGAATATTAAGTCATCTATATTTTCTAGTACACATGGTGTTGTGTACCAATATGGGTGTATATTGTTCAAACGTGGGAGTATAATGTATAATTTTAATAGTCTTATATTATTAAGTTGTACCATAATAAATGTACTTTAAATCGTCGCCTAACATTTTCACTATATAATCTGGCGCGCTTACATGATCGTCTTAAGTTTGAAAGTGTTGTCCAAAATGTGTCTGTTTTCCCTCTAACTATAATTTATTAATAGCTTTAATTGACCAAAGTACTTTATCGTCTAAAATTAGCACATCCCTAACATGTTAAAACAGGAGATTTTGAAGATAATTGAACTTAGTATATAAGCTTTATGGGTATTGTATCCACTCCATTGTACAAAAAACATTTTTAGAAGATAAGTATTATAGGAATGCTAATATTTTGTGAAATAGTGTAATTCTCCTACCTATTTTGTTATGAAATATCTCAATATTCTCGCCCCTGATCCTCGCATGTGCTGATGGGAGACTTCAGTGCCAAATACCCTGTTGATTTGAGGCAAAAAAGTAAAAGCTATCTGAGGCATCCATACAAAATATTTTCTGGAAAATTTATTGTAATGTATTCTACAAACCATTATCCAAAAGAATCCGACACCTGCAAATAAGAAAAGAAAATCTGAAATATATAAACAAACACTATTGGTTTTCTCCAGAAAGTTATACTACTATTGTTTTACATAAACGGAGACCGTAAGCATTTGGTTGTTATTTCTAGGATAAATGGACATGATAAATACCATGAATCTTTTGCTCTTTAAAAAAAATATTAGTTATAGTTTCCATTCAGTGTGTACCAATTTCAACTGAGATGGCGCAAAGATCATAGTGCTTACCATTCAGTTATTGTAAGCGTTTAGTTGTTATTTCTAGGATAATGAAGGCCACAATAATTCAAGGTGTACCAATTTCAACTGAGATAGCTCAAAGATCGTAGTGCTTACCATGAATATCAGGAATGTAAATCTATGTTTGAGAAGTCATTTAATCAACATGTACCCTCTTACGCTTAACTCCAAGTACCATATACTCACGTCTTTTACAATTATATGGTCTAGAGATATTGGCACACGTCCTAGGTTGAAGAAATCTCCACTACTTCTAGAGTAGGCAGCCAATGAATGCGCAACCTTGTTGCTCCCTCTCAAAATCTTAGATGCTACAATTTTCGAAATTATTCATTGCTGGCCTTTGCTTCCACATACGTCATCCAGTGTTGGTCTCTTGTACATTTTTTAACTGGCTCCTTTGCTTCCATACGTCGTCCACCATCTGGATCAGTGTGTATCGCTGGTAGTTAAAGCCAATCAGTCTGCACCAGTGTTGGGCCCTTGTACAGTTTTTACAAAGTTTGTACCCGAACAGCAGGCCTCTGCCCTTGGCTTCCTCCATATTTTTGCAGCCTGGCAGTAGACAATCTGCAGAAAACCTCACATCCCCATTACTGTTTCCAGCAATCGCCCAAGCATTTGCCAATCCTGATGCCACAATGAAGGAGGCATCGGTGTTCAGTTTCAGAAATCCTTCTGGGGTTGCACACAAAATATTACTGGCACTGGAAGTATCGGCCTGAGTAGCCACATGTAGTTTATGTGCAGGTTTCTTTCCCTTTTAATCTGATTCATCTTGGATTTCATTTGTTAGACAAACCCAATAATTTTTCAGAAAACCTACCGACTCACCAATGGATGCCACTCCTTCGCCATGGACAGTGTGACGACGCAAGTATTAATTGTGCTATGCACGCCATATATAAAAGCGGAAGGATTTTATCTCGGACCTGACCAGTGCATCTGCAATCACCATTACACCATTGAAGACTATTTTTTCTGTCTTTTTAAGATCGTGGGATAATGACTATAGACTTAACCAAACATGAGATTTTTTATTGTTGTTGTGCTCTCCATCTAGTCCTTGCATAGATACAAAGATCTTTTTGTTGTTGTGCTCTCCATCCTTGCATCATCCATGCAAAACTTGAGCTCATGTAAGTAGTGTAACTGGCTGCAGACTCGATAGTCAAACATACAGGGCGCGAGTCATAGACGAATAATGCAGCCGGCATGTGCTTGTGTTATAGCCGCTAAGATCCCCTAATAGGAGGCGCGACCTGGCCATGAGCGAAATCTTACCTGGTTGTCGTTGTTGCGTCGCCAGGCCCCCGGTCCATGGTTTCTTCAGGCGATTGACTCGGAGAGCCGAGAGGTACAACGCCATAGCATCTCCTCCTAGCTTTCGGCCGAGAGGTAATTCAACCCAAACAATTCTGATGTGATTTTCAGAGAGGAAACAGTAACCTTGCTACTGCTCGTGATACAGCAGCGGCATACGTGAGTTTGTCTTTGTGGGGACCTAGCGGAGTTTGCTTGGATTACGTTTTCTCCTCCCGTGAGTTTGCTTGGATTACGTTCTCTTTCCTTTTCCAACACGACATGATTTTTGTTTCCTATTTCTATTTCTGGATGATTTCTTGTTTATTAAAGGAAGAGACAAAGGTACGGCAAGAGTTTTTTTTCTAAATCATTGCAGCATATACACGTGACAATGTGTACTGTTCAATATGTTTGCTATGTACATATTAGCTTGTTACATAAAAACTTTAAATCTTGGCCATTGTTGCTCTAATCGGACGGTGTAAATAATATTGCCACATGTGGACAAACGTGATGGCTTGTTTGTCTCTTGTCTTCATTATATAATAGATTAATAGCTATTTGATTATGTATCATCACTCTGCACCTGAGCTTCATTATCCTCTATTTCTTCCAATATTATATAATCTATATTTAATCTTTACAAAATGTAGAATAAAGGCAACACTTATAAAGAAGTTTCTTTGGGGAATTTCTTGAATTATCCTTCCATCGACATGGAGAAGGGCTTTGTCCAGCCCGTGTTAACATGTAATGTAAGTTCATCATTCTCAAGCCCTCAAACTTTGTTCTAGTATAGATTTGGATAGGCATCATTTCCTCCACTGATGTTTACTTTGGTGTTTACATCTAATTGGATGTTTGCAACAACTATCGGTTTTAAATTGTAATTGTAAAACCATGTTCCTTATGCAAAACAGATCCATATATTTGCTTATATATATTTGTGAAACATGTTACGTATCTCCTTGTTTCTCTTTCAGAGTTGTATCTCTTATGCCGGGTAGAACTTTAGGGAAGATAGTGAGCCAAACCATCTTGAAGAGAGTGAGATGACCCCAAGGTCATGTCTTGATGAAGACAGTGAGTTGAAGCTACTCACCAGCAGCTGTGAGACAACCTGTGTGCAGTTGTTGCCTCAATCAAATCGACTTCTTCAGTCTCAACTTAAAGTGGAAAGGCTTGCTTCACCTCAGCTCCGACTTGATGTCAATGATGTAAAGAAGGCCTCAGAGGACACCCATGCATGATTTCTTGCTATGCAGCTACGGTTACAGCATATATCTTTGACACAACTAAGGTCTCATCAGCTTGTTCTGCTGCTTTTGGTGCACGGCCAGGGCAGGCCTAATGCCTTCTGAAGTGCTCTCGGTTTTGTATATTCTTTTGTCGGCGCGTTTGTATGCACTAGTGGCGACCTTAGTTGCCTAGTGTATGTAATCCGTGGTCTTGTTGCACTTTATTATCACTGGTGGCGAACTTTGATGCCCACTGGATGTAATATGTTGTAATTTCTTTATTGTATAGTCTAGGTTTATTCTTGGTCAGTATGCTATAATTTAGGCCGGAAGCTTCAACGGATCACAATGTTGTCGGTATTCAGGCCAGCCCATAACTCGTTATATATGGGCCAAAACGTGGGCCTATAATCATCTTGGGCCATTAGCAGTTCTAAACGTATAGTCGTTTTCCTCCTTTAACAACCCGAGTAGAGTTCTGGCCAGTTGGGCCAAAGAATACCATGGGCTTTTAACATGCTAAGAACTAGATTGGGCTAGCGTTGAGCCGAAAAATTTACGGGCCAACACAGGCTGAAACTGCCTTAGGCCCATGTTTGGCCCAAATAGAAAACGTGTCGTTAACAGGCCAAAATATATCTTGGGCCCTGTTTGGCCCAATAAAATTATGGGCTTTAAGCAGGTCGGTATCAACGGGGCTGTAGGCCCAACTTTGTCATGGGCCATTAATAGATGGGCTATAAGCAGGCCGGATTCAACGCGGGTGCTAAACTCAACCCAGTCTATTCACAAATTCTTCATGTGTGTTCTATTTGAAACTCGTTCAAAATCTTCAGTGTGTCCTTGTCAGCTGAAGAAATTGCAAACGATCTTATCTGAATTTTCGGCTCTTGCCGCTCAAACCACTCCACTTCCACGATATATTATCATATTCACCCACGATCGCACACGATCGTCACCTCTCAGTACGTGGGTGACACATGTCACACGAATGAGAAGGGTCAGGGGCACGTTCGTCCAATTTCCTCAGGCGAACAGTTTTTCACTTCGGCTATAAATACCCCTCTCCCTTCCTCACTTCGTTTTTACTCCGCTCGACCTCACTCCTTCGCTCGAGCTCTCAAACCCTAGCGCCACCGCTACTTCCATCGTCGCCGGTGAGGAAGAGCTTCACCGCCTCGACCTCGTCGCCGCCGTACTCACGCCGGCTGCGGATTTCTTCACTCCGGCGCCGCCGTAGCCGTCTTCCTCTGCCAAGTTAGAGCGTGGAAGATCTAAACTGACAAGCTTGTAAATCTACACTTCACAGTTCGTTGTGTTCTTCGTCAAGGGTAATTAAAAGTTACTTTTACTGCCCTTGTTGATTCTGATGTTCTCTTCAAATCTTCAAAAGGTGTTTATTCCTCAACTCTTCACACTAAACACCTCACATATCATCTGCTCTTGATCTGTTTCTCTAAGCAACATTTTTCTTCAAGATTCCTCAGTTGTGTGGATTTTCAAATCCGTACAACTCTGGAACCTAAGTCAAAGAACGCTTAGTGAAATTCCTCAAGACTCATCTGGTTAAATTCCTCAAACTTGTTCATTTTGCAAAAACTTCTGAGAACGCATATGACCTCTCCAAATTCTTCGCACCTATACTTTGTTCACAGGTACACATGTCCGCTGTTGAATCTCTAGGTTCTCATCAACTTAACTCATTTGCAGCATTCCTCGAAGAAAAGTTGCATACCTCTTCAGAGAATTCAACTGTTCAAAATCCTCAGCTGAAGAAAATGGTTGACAGAAAGAAACCTCAGAAGGGAGGAAAGAAACTGGAAGTCGACACAGCCTTTGAGATCCCTGATGACATTTACAAGGATTATTGCACTCCTGATGAGGCCACACATGGAAAGGAGGACAAAAACTAGCCAGTACAAAAAAATACACTTCCGTGATGATACGTGTTTGTCACAGTAGGTCGCGTTTTCTGTCATGCATGTACATCCATGACAAATTTATGACAGAATCAAGATAGTCATACCTGTGCTGTCGTAGAAGTGTTCCATGACATTACCAAAATTATCATCACGGAAGTGTCCACTTCCATGACGATAAATCGCGCGTCACAGAAGTGCTTTCATCAAGGGTGACCGACACGTGGCATCCACCATAACGGAACGCCGTTAAGCTATCGGGTCGGGTTTTGGATCCGATAACCCGTTAACAGCCCTGACCAATGGGATTTTCTACGTGTAAAATCATCATTGGCTGGAGGAAACACGTGTCGGCTCATCTTTGGGACAGATGTCAACCACTCATTGGATGGAAGGCGCCTATGATACGTCGACACGTGGCACAGCCCAACAGAGGCCCATTCTTGTGAAAAGGCCGACCCGTTTGACTTGGTCCAAAACTGGCGGGCCGGCCCATGGAAAGCCTGTTAACGGCCTGTTCGAATATAGCCCATTTACAGCCCGCTAACCCAAGGCCCGTTACACCCTATCCGAATTAGGCCCAGTAGCGTCATCTGGGCCATCCAATATGATTCCAGTCCGTTTTCACTTCTGGCCCATGTATGGCCCATGACGTCTTTCGGCCCATATGAGGCCCTATGTAACTCTTGGCCTACTAACGGCCCGTGGTGAAACTGGCCCGTAATGAATAGTGTATCACTTTACACCCATTAACGGCCCATGGTGAAACTGGCCCGTAATGAACAGTGTATCACTTTATACCCATTAACGGCCTGTTATTCCGTTGGGCCGTTTCCAGCCCATGTTATCTTTCAGCCTTCTCTGAGCCCATTTATTCTTGGGCTCATTTCCAGCATTCGTTTACTTACGGCCCGTTACTGTCATTTTCTGCTTGTGGGCCAAATTCAGCCCGTGGTTACAGTCGGCCCGTTTGTGGTCCGTTAATACGTTGGGCCGATTTCATAGCGTCATCAAATACGGCCTATTAACGATAGCTCGTTATGGTCGGCCCATGAACGGACGATTCCAACTCTAGCCTGTTTACGGCCATAATGCGGTCTGTTTGGCCCATGTTTGGCCAATCGATTATATGGCCCGTATAAGGCCCATTGATAATACAGCCCGCATAAGGCCCATTGTTTCTACGGCCCGTAGAAGGCCCATTGTTTCTACAGCCCGTAGAAGGCCCACTGTTTCTACGGCCAGTAGGAGGCCCAGTGTCACTACAGTAAATATTAGCCCATGGTTATTGTGGCCTAATTTTAAAAATAGGTTATTGCAGCCACTAGCTAACCGCAGAAAAAGAACTGCAATGACTACAAGCAAACAAATAAACAAGACAACAAGGAAATAAATAAGCAAGCAACTAACGCTAGTCTATCACGGCTATTACACATGTTACATCCATTGGGCATCAAAGTTCGCCACCAGTGCAAATATAGGGAACAAAGCAGCATATCATATACACTGGTTGTCAAAGTTGGCGACCAGCGCAAATAAACGCCGCAGCAAAACAAATCCAGAACTGAAACCACTTCAGAAGATCTCAAGAAACAATATCCTGGGTACCCATAATGCTGGCAAGATGCTTAGCAAGCTTATTAACTTTCTCTTGTTTGGCGCTTAAATCCTCCAGCGCTTGCTGTTGCACCAGAAAATATGCATCTGAATTCTGCAGGGACTTCCTCAGTCCTTCAGCTTCCTGTCGCAGCACATCTGATCGATGTCTTTCAACTTGAAGTTGAGACTCAAGAAGACGAACTGATTTAGGCAGCGAGTTCGAAGAGCTTGTGCCAGCAGTATTGGCCAGTAACTCAAACACTACATCAAGACAGGACTTTTGGGTTCCCTCACTGTCGTCAAGATAGTTTTTATTAGCTTTCTTGGAGACCAACAGGGATGTCTCACTATCTTGAACCTTATCTGCATTACTTCCTTTACCATTGGATAACGCGATACTGTTCTCCAATATTTTGTCCGCATTCTAAAAGAGAAACAAGTAGACACATCACATGTTTACCATGTTGTATATGAAAATCATTTTGGTAAATGAGTTCAGTAGTAAAGTGGACAGGATAACAGCATGAAACAAACATATATCTATGTACCATGGTCACTTTATGGTCTATATCATTCTAGTTTTTGTTGCCAAATCAAGATAGAGACAGAGTTCAAATAATATTTGTTCAAGACAAAGCAGAATAGACAGAATATAAGTGTGGGTAACTATAGAGCAATAACAACACTTGTAATGTGCATGACATGAGAACATAACTGTTTATTCAATTGAAACTGAAATCAACATAGAGCAGGTTACAACAGCAAACCAGTTAAATAAACAGGTTTAAAACATACCTGTTGCGCCATTGGAGTTTCAATTCCATCCTTCAAATTTCGAAATAGTTGGTATGAGTAAATACAGTCATGCAAGAGCAAAGGAGTATGAACCATAGCTACAAAACCTGACCTGAGAAAAAATCTTCTTCTCCTTTAAGTGTTGAGTTGGGATTCGGAGTGGTGGTCCTCGTGCTTTGGGCACTGCAGTTCCCTTACTAACTGCTCGTGTTTGGGTGCTCTGTGGTGGAGACGGTGTTGTGTCAACTGGAACTGGGTTACTATCTGCCGGGGTTGGGGTTAGAAGGGGTGTAGCTGGTTCTCTGTCCAACTGGGTAGGGGTACAATCTGCAAGAGTCTGGGTTATGTGTGGTGGATCTGGTCCTTGGGCAAGTACAACCGTGGTTCTATCTGCATCAACTGGTAGCACTATCTTTTCTGAAGACCGTGTTGTTACTCCCTTAGATACTGCCATCACGCTCTCCAATTCAAATGGCTGATAAACAAGAAAAGTAATTGAAAGTATAGACATTATATGATAGACAGGTGCAATGGATAGTGGGGAATAAAAGAGGGCATGAAATAATTCATATTTATGTTGTCTAACCAAACAGGATAGCATGACACAATTTCACATATATGATGGCTAACTAACAGGATAGCATGACACAATTTCACATTATGATGGCTAACTAAAAAAGATGGAAAGACATAGTTCAAAATATGAGACTATGTAAACAAGATGACATGACATAACTATATAATGTGTTTATTAAATAGGTTAGCATGCCATAATTCACATACATTCATGGATAGAATGCCATAATTCAAAATATGATGACTGTAAACACTAAACAGGATGAGATGATATAACTATATGATGTCTTTATTAAATGGGTTGCCATGCCATAATTCAGATAGATGATGTGTATGTACTATGTAAACATGATGGCATGATATAATTCAAATATATGATTTATATAGTAAGCAAGTAAGCAGATGGCAATCCATATATGATGTAAAAACTAAGCAATGCAAGACAACATGCATGACATGGGTAATATAACCCTGCCAAGTTTGAGCATAGACCTCGGGGGAAAAATAGGACTGGTCATCTGTCTCTGAATCCTCCTCTGAGGAGCTCTCTGTAACCAGCAAGATGTCTGCTTCAGCAGGTAGCATTGTCTACTCTGAATACCTTGTTTTCACTCCAGATACTTCCATCACCGCTTCAAATGGCTGATGCACAGGAAGAGTAGTTGAATATACAAACGTTGTCGACAAATGGAACACGTAATACAAAAAAATGATAGCATGATATAATTCACATACATGATGATTGGCTAAACAGCATGGCATTGCATAATTCACATATATAATGCCTTTGCAACAAGATAGCATTGTATAATTCACATATATAATGTCTTGCAACAAGATGGAAATGCATAATTCACATATATGGTAATTAGACATTGAACAGGTGGCATTCACACAAAGCATGTCTAAACTAATCAAATGACATAGCAATGTGAGACACCATACGCACGATATGAGCAACATGACCCTGCCAAGTTAGAGCATACACCTCAGGGGGTAATAGGACTGGTCATCTGTCTCTAAATCCTCCTCTAAGGAGCTATCCCTAACCAGCGAGATATGCGCTTCGTCAGATAGCATAGTCTGCTCTGAAGACCTTGTTTTCACTCCAGAATTTGCCATCACCGTGTCAAATGGCTGATGCACGCGAAGAGCAGTTGAATGTAATAACATTGTTGACAAATGTAATATGTAACGAAAAAAAGGATGGCCTGATATAATTTACATATAAGATGACTGGCTAAGCAGGATGGCATTGCAAAATTCACATATATGATGCCTGGCTAAACAAGATGGCGTTGCATAATTCACATAAACGATGAATAAACTAAACAGATGGCATTCGCACAAAGGATGTCTAAACTAAGCAGATGACATATTTGATGTATAAAGTAAGCAATGCAAGACACCATATGCATGATATAACCAACATCAGCATGCCAAGTTAGAGCGAAGACCTCAGGGGGTAAATAGGAGTTGTCTTCTCCTTCTGAATCCCCCTCGGAACAGATATCTTCCTCTCGATTACAAGCCAAAATGCATGGAGGGGGGCTGCCTTTGCGCCTACCATGGAGCGACGTCTGCATGAAATTTTATTGCCACGCAAGGCTCGTCTCCTTTGCTCTACATGTTCAGTTCCATTGTTTACAATAACTGTCATGCATAGGAATAAAACATAGTGAGATTATGTAAGGAGTGCATGCGGAAATCCAGAGTGATGGTAGCAACCTGTGGATAGACCCAAAACCAATAATAGCAGGTAGATAATGGCTTCAGTTAAAAAATACAGATAATGGCTTCTTTACTGTTTGTTTCCCACCCAACATGAAACTCATAGTAGACACCGGAGATTAACCATATAGTAGATAGATACTATTGATAGCGGCCCCGATATGTACCCCACAACCATTTAAAAACTCAAGTTTGACCATTAGTTTGGAGCTGACTCAGAGTCTAACCGGTGAACAGGACGATAAAGTAGCATGTAATATTAAGCGATGCATAACGTAAGCAGACACGAAAGAGTGCGACCTCTCTTGCGGACCCGTGTAGTCCTCGAGGTCATCTGCTCGGTTGATGATGGTAGTGCAGTTTTCATGGCTGCCAGCGGCGGGGAAGAAGATCTGAGGCGGCGAAAGACAGTCTAGAGGCCGGATACCTGTTGTGTTGGACCCTTCTGTCGTTGGAGCAGCTGAGCTGGGGTGGACGACGGCGCAGCAGGAGCGGGACAAACCACGCAAGGTTTTCTTTGACAACTATTTGTAAGAGAAGTAATTCTGTAAGGGCTCGTTTGAATTGGAGGATTCCAACAATGCAGGGATAGGAAATAGACAGGAATAGGATAGGAATGCACATGCAAAACAGAGAATTTAAAAACACAGGATTTCTGCCAATTTGGGTGATTGATTCACAACAATTGGAAAATCACAGGATGCAAAGAAGCATGGTGAGATTAAGTCAAACCACAAGAAAATGTACGGTTATAATGCTATTATGCTACTATCTCTTAGTCTTGTGCTTCATGAATAGGAATTTGAAAAGGAGGACAAGTGAAAATTAAAATCCCTACGTTTTTTCTTTCAAGGAGACACTAAAGGAACAAATCTGTGTGCTCAGTGGACAATATATATAACATGTAGAGTAAAAAAGAGATGCAACAAGTGTACAACCTCTTTGGCAAAGCCATGTCGATCTCAGCGTGATTGGGTTGGCCGGTGAGGATGCTCCGGATGACTTGGCTGTCGGAGGAGGGGAAGAAGATCTTAGGCGTCTGGAGATGGAACCCGAGGTACTGCTCCGCTGTGATGGAGGGTTTCGTTGTTGGAGCAGCTCCGGTGAGTTGTACGACGCCGAGGCTGAAGCAGGACAAGAGAGACAACAAACAACGTTAACCTGAGTGGAATTCTAATAGCATCTCCAATACATGACGTAAAATACATAAACACAAAGTGCTAGATGTAAAATACATCAGTGCTCATCTCTGAACTTAACTGTTGAAACTGAACTTAACTGTCAAAACTGAATTTTGCCGTCGAAACTGAATTTTGTTATCGAAACTGAACGCACTAGCAAGGTGAGGCTACACGTCGGTCGACTGAC
The DNA here is from genome assembly GCF_003073215.2 of Triticum urartu. Taxonomy (NCBI): domain Eukaryota; kingdom Viridiplantae; phylum Streptophyta; class Magnoliopsida; order Poales; family Poaceae; genus Triticum; species Triticum urartu. The sequence goes on along the minus strand of NC_053028.1, from coordinate 98,373,751 downwards.
TTTTTCATCTCTGGTCAGTCGATTTTGCAGCCGTTGGATACGAAATCAAGGGCCTGCGGTTCATCTTCAACCTCCACCCCCCTGAGCCGGCCAAACAGCAGCCCCCCGCCGCCCGCGGTCAGCGGTGCGCCGCCCCGCCCGCCCCGAAAACACCCCACCGCCGGTCCGCCGCCGCCCCGGCCATCCCTCTAGCCCCCCCTCGTGTCGAGCTTTTTCTACGGCGATACCCACGCCACCACCCCGCCAACGCCCCGCCACCGCCGGCGACCACCGCCCCCATCCTGAACCCTAAGATAGATAGTGGGGTACCTCTCCGGCGAGCCCCCCTCCCCGCTGCAGCTGGTTCTTCCTTCACCCCGGCGGCATCGGGTTGAAGTGTAGCTAAATCGGAGCAGCATCGCAAGCAAGAGCAAGAGCGAGAGCAGCAGCACAAGCAAGAGCAATAGCAAGAGCAGACCAGGCAAGGGACCGAGAGCAAGAGTAGAGCAGCAGCGCGAGCGAGAGCTAAAGCAGCAGCAGGTCCTACTGATGTGGACGTCGCCGCCGAGGGAGCGACGCCATGGAGGAAGTAGCCGGTGACGCCGTCGTGGATGGAGCCGCGCCATGTCGGCTCGGGACCGAGCGCCGGCAGCATCGTGAGATCGAATCAAGAAGAAAATGCAGCGATTAGTGTACAACCTCTTTGGTGGCACCGATTAGGCCGCAGCTTCATCCGAGGAAATGGTGATGATGATGCTCTTCCGGTGGTGCAGGTGAAGACGGCGGTGTGGGAATGGAGGTGGCGCGAAAGACGAGGGGAACGTCGGGGCAGCTCCTTGAAGGTGGAGGATGGGGTGGCTGAACCGGCGGGACGATGAGATCGACGGCGGATCCTCATCCGGTACGGTGGATGAGGGACGTCGAGGTGTTGCTATGGACGACGTCGTCGGGGAAGAGGATACGGCTGGGTGGCGGACGGAGCAGGGTGTGTGGTTTCGTCGTGGGTTTTTGCGGCCTCGGTGTATGAATGGGTGGGCGGATGGGATGGCAGTGGGGAACCATGGCTTAGAGATGCGCTTGTCTGAAATGTGGGGTAAGTTACAAAAGTACCCCCACCGATTTGAGGCGGTTCTTTCGGTTCAGGGGTACCACGGGCATTTCGCGTGTCGGGATTTCACAGGAGGTGGGAGTTTTCGCGCGCGTTGTAATTTCGGAATAGCAAGGCGTGGGTTGAGATGGAGGGAGTTGTCGGAGCACAACAAGACAAAGATATATCTTAAATATTTCGGGCTAACAAGGCGCGGGTTGAAATTTCCAGACAAGCCTAACGTGTACTGTACCAAATGAATGCGCCCTACAAATGTCATTCAAAACTTTGAATTCATGTTATGTTCAATTAAAATATTTCGCTACGTGTATAATGCATGCAACCTACTACTCAAATAAACGTTTTAGTGCATTCCAAATGTATATACTACCGCTTCAATATGAACTAAATTTGAATTCGTTTCTCTATTTGAATAAGATCTACAGTAATGATTGTTGTGAAGTCAAAGCATTTGAATTCGTTTCTCTGTTTTAATAAGATCTACAATCATCATTATTGTCAAGTTAAACCATCGTTTGTGTATTATCTTCACAGCACACCACATGATTAGTCTCGAGTTACATATGAACTATGTGTACTATATGAACTCGAACTAGATTTTTTGAATCCACTTTATTTTGATTTCAAATCACATTACATTTCTAGCTCTAGCTAGATCTTCATAATATAAACCATGTCTCATATGTATAATGTGTTTATCACATTATGTATGGTGCCCCGCCCCCTACGCCTACAAGTATTTAGATGTGAGTTGCAAACACCACACATTACCACAAATTCAAATAAAATGTGAGAATGTTTGATATATAGTATTGTTTAGATTGTTCAATATTTAGTTGAAGCTGCAAACGCCACACATTATCACAAATTCAAATAAAATGTGAGATTGTTTGATGTATAGTATGGTTTAGATTGTTCAGCATTTAGCTGTGAGTTGCAAACGCCATGCATTATCACATTATGGTATAACATGTGCACAGCACGTGTATCACCGCTATATTCATGCATGCAATGTTTAAAACACTATGATCTCCTATTCAAATATATGAATCCACTTTCATATCAAATTATGATCTTTGTTAGTCTCTTACACCCACACAATCCTCTAACCTTTGTAGCTACCACTAACTTTCTCTCATGCATGCACACGCCCTCCTCGCCCTCCCCCTCCCTCGGCATTCTATCCACCGGGCACATTCATTTTTTTAGGTCGTTCTCCCAGAGTCTCCACAACTCCTTTCCGACACACACCAATTGATAAACCTCTCCAGCGATGCCTGCCTACAACATACAAACACACCTTCAATCTCCTCCTTTATGTGTCATTGCCTCGTGTCTCTCATACGGTCAGACACACGTGTAAACTCTCGCCCCTCTTTTCATCGCTCTCACAACCGCACACTCCTCCCCCTATCTAGCTAGTAGTTGGGCCTCTCGCACCACCTCCTAGCTCCATTCTCTCTGTCTATCCGTCTCGCTGGGCCTTATTTGCCTCTAACAAATGGACGTACACCGACCGATCTCTCGCTATACATATAGCTAGCTAGGTCCTTATAACTCGTTTTTACCCACACGTCAATCGATCTACCTCATTAGTTGTGTCTCTCCCTTCCTCCGACAAACAACAATTGATTTACTGATCTAGTTAGGTTTGCTTACCAAACACATGGTTCCGCTTCATCATCCATGGATGCGTCCCGACAGATCTATCACGCACAGGCACACACAGAAACACATCCCCACTCTTATTGATAACATTGCAGTTCCACCCTTAGTTTGTCTAGTAGGCCTCTCCCACCATCTTCGAGAAGCAACTCCATCACCCATCCAGCACTCTACCCCTCTCCCTCCCTCTCCCTCCCTCTCTCTCTCTCTCCTCTCTCTCTCCCATCATACTTCCCGTCCTTCAGTTATGTATGGATGTCGACCGATCTCCCTCAATACATAGCTGGGTCTCTCCTTCTCAACACATATACGAGTCGTTCTACCTCTATAGTTAGGCCTCTGCCTACCCCTCCCACCACCCCCCTCCCCCCACCCCCACACACACCGATACATCGAGCGCTCTTGTCATGTCTCCCTGCCACACACAAACCTGACGTGTGCCCTCTAACGTTCCAGTAGGCCAGTCGCCCTATATCTTTGACTTGTACACACACACAATTTCGATGGCTCTCTTCATCGATCTCGCACCCACCCACTTGATCCTCTCTTCGACTCTATCAATAGCTATGACCCCTCCCTCTCTTCTCGTGGATTGCCCAACCCTCTATGTATGATATGGATAGGCCTCCATTTCACACACATTGCATGCAAAATTTTGTTTGAGATGTCATCGACACATATTCCCACAAATAATTCACGAAATCAACCCCCCACCCCACCCCCACCCCAAAACAAAAAACACTCACGAACGCGGTTTGTATCTCTCACACGCACCCACGTAGGTGGGGGACGTGCACGAAGAGAAGAGGTGCATGCACGGCGCACGTACTCTCGTCTCTTTCCCAACCACACTCGCGCGAGTACACGGTGGAGCTCATTTCTGTACGAAAAAGGCAGCCCACGTGGTAATTTGGCACGTGTACTAGTTGTCCACTTGGTGGAGGGAGGATCGTCTACCACGGGTGAACAAACAAATTGCGACTTGACGTGTTATGTTAAAAAAAGAGGCAAACCATGTGGGGCCTACCTTAGAGGCAAGGCTCTATACACCGGAGTACTTTTGATGTGTCCCGTCAACTCGCAGAACGAGGAGAAGCTTGCTTAGTACGCCGTCTCCCCGCCCACGGGTGCGGTGGCTCGCAGGATGAGGTGAAGCTTGCTTACTACGCCTTACGCCCGCTCCCTCGCCCATGCGCGCGGTGGCTTGCAGGACGAGGAGAAAAATTTACTACTCCCTCCGTTTACTCCTCGTCCCTACTACCTTGGTTATAGAGATTATATCATATTGTTTGGAATATATATGTCCTTTAGTAGATTTCAATATGAACTACTAGTACATACTCCAAACACTGATGTATATAGACGTATTTTAGAGTGTAGATTCACTCATTTTGCTCCGTATGTAGCACTCTCCCTCGCCCCTCGACCCTCGCCCACGTGGTGGATGTGCAGCAATTCATTCGGTCTCATATAGCCAGAACGATATATACTGCACTACCATTATTGCTCGACTTCCCGAAGAGGCGAAGAGCCAATCGCAAGGTTAATATTTTGGAGATGCCAAGTGCAAGGTTATAGGAGAACGAGTAGTAGGTGCCGCGTCATTTATAAATAAAGTTTTTTTTCTTCAATGGCACGTACGCAATATGATAGGTTCATATGGAGAGAAAAGGAAACCGCTCCACTATACATAGTCAGGACGGGCCAGCCTACACGGTTGCTTGCTGGGGTTGCTCTCTTCACACTCTCTCACACAAAACGACTGTGGCCACATCTCTAACATCCCGGTGGATCACGTCCGCTTGGGGAAGGGGTGGATGCTTAGTGTAGATGCGGTGGCCGTTGCCGACGGCGAAAACCCACTGTCGGCACGTCCCGATGAGGGGTCCCCGCCGTTCTCTCTCACAAAGCCGGTGAGGTTGCCTTCGTCCCTTGCTCACTACCGCGACGTGAGCAGTTGCCGCCTCCCGCCGCCCTCCTCAAGGTTGAGCTACGTCCCTCAGGTACAACTCCCTTTACAGCCGGCTTGCACCACTGCTCCAGCTGCCCACATCACTCCCTGTGGATATTTCTCTACTTCTTTGCATAGACCAATGAGCCGACAAATCACATAGACCCAGCAGTAAGTTGGACGGATGAAGCAACCATCACTCTTGCGCCAGTGAGAGGTCGCGTCCGCTCTGCCCGGGCATGAATGCGGCACCGATTCTTTGGAGCGGCGCTGACCGTTTCGGACGGGAAGCGCGCGCGGGTGATGGAGGGGCTTTGGGTGAGCCAGGCTGGTCAGGAGCGGGCGTGGTAGCTGTCCGCATGTCCCTACCAGACACGCCCGGAAACGAGAGGATGCACCGACTCTCGCGGCTAAAATCGTACACTACACAACATCTCTCTGTAGGAGTAGGTCGATTTGTCGCTCTCTCTAACACACACATGGTGTTAAACACACACACACACACACGCACCTTGGTCCCGTTGCACCTTCTAACGTGACTTATTACACCTAGACGAAGGGAGTAGTAAGTATACGAGATACGGTGGCACACTGACTTAAGTCGAATACAAATGCCCAAAATTTGTGTGCATGTTATAATAAGGATTCACTTAAAATAGTACGTGAGCGAACAGAGGGATCAATTGGACAGTGTTCCTGAGCAGTAGCGAGATATGTGAGGTAAGATACACCGCTGGTGCTTTTAATTTTTCTTATTAATTTTTTTGGTGGGACCCAACGTACTACGTGGAGAGAGGTAAGGTGACTAAGGCTGCATTATTTCTGCACCACTGTGGATAGTCTTACCACCAAAGCCACATGACACGATTATGATTGAAATCCCAATGACTCCCACAGACACAAAAAAACACGGCATGCTTGTCACACGAATGCAGGAATGTATAAAAGGTTATTTCCCTCTCGTTGAACATAACGGGAGGGTTGTGTAGCTGGTTAGCCTGTTCGCTCATCAAACTTGAGGTCTCGGGTTCGATAACTACACTTGAGCATAATTTGTGCCAGGAGGATTCTTTGACTGGTCAAAATGTTTTCTAGGTTTTGCACGCTTCACACTCTCTCTCTAGTATATATATACACGCTGGAGCCTCAGTGCTTGTAGTTGCTCTCTTCACACTCTCACGCCATCTCCCGCTGGAGCCTCAGCGCTTGTAGTTGCTCTCTTCACAATCTCTCGCCCTCTCCAGATCTAAACAAGACTTCGTTGGCCTCTCTCTCCCCTCACTGCTGCTCAAAGAGCCGGCAGGATCCGTCCCCCGGGAAGGGAAGGAGGCTTAACGATGTCGCCGTCGGCGAGGGACTACCGGCGCAGCTGTTCACTTTCCACCCAGCGGCGGCACGGGAGGGCCTCCAACCCCTTCTTCTTCGCCGCCGTCCCGTCGCCCACTGAACCACGCCCCAAGAACCTTAAGGTATAATTTACTTAGTCCACATGTATTGCTCTAACTGCATGTATACCATGAATCTAGGACGTGGTTCAAAGAGGAAAGGAGTGGGGGAAAGTAGTGGGAAAAGTTGTATATAGCATGAATCTAGGATGTGGTTCAAAGAGGAAATGAAGGGGGAAAGTTGTATAGCATTAATCTAGGATGTGGTTCAAAGAGGAAAGGAATGGGGGAAAGTAGTGGGGAAAGTTGTATCGCATAAATCTAGGACGTGGTTCAAAGAGGAAAGGAAGGGGCGAAAGTACTAGTTCAAAAAGGAAAGGAAGGGACAAGGCTGTAGAGTTTGAGCAGGACTAGATTTGCTGCGCTCACATAGGGAAAGGCGTCTAAAGATAACAAAACTAGGACCAATACAAATATGCTCCTTGGTTGTTTGTTCTTTGTTGCAACAGACTATGCATGACCACAGTACATCGGTAGATGCACATGGTGCTGGTGCGTCCATTGTCCCGTGAAACTCATTAACTGTTGTTAATATAAGGCCCTGTTTGGTTAAAAACTCCCTAGTCCCTACCTGCTGGGTTCCAGGGACTAAACATGGACTAGAGGTTATTAAATGACATGCTAAAAGACCATGTTACCCCTAGTAATGAACTAATAGAGACAAGGTGCGATGCGTGGCAGGGACAACTATTGGAAAAAGTCCCAAAAAGACTCCCTCGGGGTCTTCTTTCTTTAGTCCCAAATGCCCACTTTTAGTCCCTAAAAGTCCCTCCTCTTTGGTTTAGATGGGACTGACACGGAGTTTTTTTAGTCCCTACACCAAAATGTCCCTGTAAACAAACACCCTCTAATAATGCCGCTGGAAAATTGATGCAATGCCACAGTTAAAAGCAAATTACATGTTTAACGAATTTTATTGTTAGTATAATCTCTATGTTAATATTAATCAATGCCACTGTTTGAGAAATGCTACTGTCTTGCTTTCTTTCCCATTTAGATAAGGTAGATGCTTCTTTTTGTTGGCTTCTGTGTCATCCATCGTTATTGACCACTAATTGTTTCCTTTGCACCTCTGTGTAAACAGGGTTATTTGCTTCACCTCGTTGCCATTGTGACCTTTTGTTGCACCTGCACAAAACACTTTTGTTTTAAGAGTGTTTTGTGCGGTTCAACCAAAATGTCACACCGACAACGTTGCTTGATTGCTTGATCTTAGTGGAACTGCACAAGAGGAGATCTTACTTCCTATCCATTAAGGCGAATTTGGTTCAAATCTTCTTCTTGTGAGTTGTTTGAATTTCGCATCATGAGAGGTCAGTACTAGCCTTCTTTCACATGACTTTGCGGTGTGCATTCATATGTTGTGCTACTTGTATGATAATGTTGCTTGATTTTAGTGAAATGCACAAATGGAGACAAGACTTCCAATCTGTATGTGCACCGTAATATCCCATTGAGGTAAGATAAGGATATTTCACAACTGATGGCCTGTATTTTGCCACTTTCATCAGAAAATTAAGTTTAGTACTATACTTGTGCTCCCTAATTGACATGCCAAATCTTACATTGAAGGCGAAGCTTGTTTGTTATTGGACCAAGTGATGAAGGGGAAGAACAAGGGGAAGAAAAACAAAAATCAACTCCCGGTGCTGTAATGAAGCACTGGAACTGTGATGACACAAGTAATGATATAGTTTTGCATCTTAATTTATTGTTGTGGCTGGAACGAGCAATTTTTTGCCACTGATTTGATGCCACTCTTAATGTAATATGTAATTATCTCTACTTGTGCAAACAGGGATCTTCTTTGAAGATACCATATATTTTAGTGGAACTGCACAAGAAGATGTTGGAACCATTAAACTAATCGAGAAGTATATAGTAAGCATGGCCACCACCGTAGATAGCAACAGATGGTTCCGGAGAATTGATTCATATGTATGCTCTACACAATAAGCCTCCTGACAAAGGTTGGTACTCGCCCACTGATTACATCCATATGATTGAGCTTTGTCATCTCTATCGGTGTTGTGCTATTGTTTAGATACTGTCATGAAAAACTGGTATTGTCCTTGAGAAGTGCTTCATCTGTGTTGTTTTAAATATTTCCTTTCCTTTTTTTCGAGCAAACAGTGATGCTAGCATTTAGTAGTCCTCTTGTCTTTGCACAACAGGATCATATTCCTCTGAAGAAGAATATGGAGTACGTGAAGTGACTAGTTCCGATTATGCCAGGATGAACATGCCCTGTCTATCTTAACATCAGAAGGAGCAGTTGAAGGATGGTTACATTACTCCCTACAAGACCAAACTAACTTCAGCTCAGAAGGACTGACAAAATCTCCATTTTTTTGCTGTGATGCGCGAGTACAATGTTGTTCTAGGATTCTTTCTGGTGAGTTCCATTTTTCTAAAAGTGTGCTCTACATGGACCATGTATGTGCCTATTGAAACTGTCAATTCACAGTACAGTTTGCTCTATACTAATCACTTTTTTGTATTTGTGCAAACAGGGGTGCTCAGCTTGATTTCAATGGGAACTGAACAAAATGTTCATGAATACATCGAATCATTCATTTCCACCACAAGAAAGGAGGTGCCGATAAGTTCAAGGCGTTGCAACATATAAGGGCGAAATCATACAAGCTATGCGCGAATTTGGTTGATTTTGGTGGAACTTCACAAAAAGAACAGGTGGTTTATTTAGCACGAGGTGCCATGTCAATGTCCGAACTGATGGCAAACCCTGCCCATTCCACAATCGTAGGCATTTGATATTTTGGAATGGGACAACCTTGTCAAATTTTGCTCATTGATTTTAGCAAGACATGCGTTTGATATTTTCGAATGGGACGCCCTTTGCTGTCAGCAGCGTCGATAATTTTTTTCTTTATTCTTTAGTTGTGAAGTAAATATTGCCTCTGACATGTGAGTCGCTGAGATGCATAATCATCGATTGTTTTGAATGTTCTCTATGAATTGTCAGGCCTGTGTGTTCGATTGCAATGTACAGAAACGCTAAAAAGCTGCTCAAACTCTTTGTACTCCTTCTGTTCCTTTTTACTTCGCACGTTGTGAAAGTGCATACTTTTTTGTATAAGATTGGTCAAAGTAGAGATACTTTAACTGCAGACAAAACTTGTATGCAGACTAGAAAGGATCGGAGGGAGTACATGTGAAACTGCTGCAAATGAGGTGATCACCCTGGGAATAATGCTAGTACGTATTGTTCTGCATGTTCATCCAATGCCAGTGATACAGGAATTCGAACTAATCAAAATAAATTCATTCATAGATGGTCGGATTTCATATAAACATGCCAGATTTCATTACATTTCATACATTCTTCAACTAAAAAGGGGTGCGCTGGAGGTATAATTAATTAACCGAAGCTACCCACCTGTGTCCCCTAAGCCGAACAGAAGCTTCAGTGACTTAACTGTAGGTGCAATTGCGTAACTGACATGTGGCCTGTTGGGCCCACGTGTCAGACAGCCAACTGCACCAGCAGTTAAGTAGAAGCAGCGTTATTCTCCAGCAGAACTCCTCGACTCCACGTCGCCGCCAATAAGCTAACCGGCCGTCAATGGTCAACCCGCCTAGCTTGGCTTCAACAGGAGGGTAGCAGCGGTGGCCTTACTTGGACCCGAGCGGCGGCAACCTACCGTGTTCTACTCTTCCTCGTTTTCTGTGTGGCGCGGCCTCGTTGGCAGCGGGGCGGGGCCTCGGCGGAGCCAGCGATGTCCTCTGTCTCGTTGCCGGCGGGCGGTGCCTCAGTGGAGCAGTGGAAATCCTCCCCCGCGTTGCCAGCAGGGTGGGGCCTCGGCTGAGCCGGCGATGTCCTCTGCCTCGTTGTTGGCGGGGCGGGGCCTCGGCGGAGCCGGCGGTGTCCTCTGCCTCGTTGTTGGCACCGCGGGGCCTCGGTGGAGCAGGGCCTCGTCGACGCCAGCGGAGCGGGGACTCGTGGGAGCCGGCATTGTCCTCTGCCTCGTCCTCGGTCTCGCCAAACAACGCCTTGCCCACTTCATCGCCCTCTTTGCTAGCCTCTTTGTAGGCGGCCGCAGCCTCCACCACCTGCATGCGGTACCGCCACCGCTCGAGGCGGCACTTGTGGGCGGAGCGGTACGAGTCGAGCAGCGTCTCCTGCTCCGCCCGCTCCGGGCGATATGCTCCTCCGCCTGCAGGTGCTCCTGGAGGAGATGGTGGTTGTAGGCGACGTCGGCCTACGCCTCCTGGAACTACTCCTGACGCATCTGCCTCACACTATCCATATATTGGGCACGGGCCTCGCCGTTGGTCATGGTGCAATGCACCGGCGAGGATGGCGCGGAGGAGGGGGTTGGCGCCGGATCGTCGACTACCATGTTCTCCATTGGGACGTCGTCGTCCTCCGGCTGCCTGCCGGCCAGCCGGTCGGCAGCAATGGCTGCCATCTCCTTGTGGTCCGTCGTCCGCCCATCCCGAAGAGCGCTGGAGCGCGAGGAAGCCATGGTGGGCAGTAGTAGTGTGGACAGGAGAAAGGGAACGGATGCGGATGACTGCGGCTATGGCCGGCGCAGCAGTTTATATAGCAATGGTGGGCGGGCGGAGGGACGGACGTGTGGCGCCGGAGTAGCTGCCTCGGCAACCGCGTATCATTAATGTGGGCGGCAGATGGAGGGACGGACGACACTTGTGTCGTTTGAAGGCGGAGCAATCACCTGCACCGGGAAGCAGGGCGGGCGGCGCTGACTGTTTCGGGCGGAAAGTGCGCGCGGGCGAGGAGATGACTTTACTTGGAGAGGATGACAATGGGGACCCACCAGGTCCATAGCCTCACGTACGCAAGTGCCTCCTTATTTTATATATATATATGTATAAAATTATACTCCCTCCGTCTAGGTGAATAAGTCGTATTAGAAGGTGCATCACGACCTAGGTGCAAGAAGATTGGTGGAAAAGAAGAATATTTCTCTCTTCTAAACACAACATTTAATCACAGCGGTTAAGAGGATGCCTTATTAGCTACCCATGCAGGCCATCGTAATTCATAGCATGCAAAGCGCTTTTATTTCTTGCCTAATAACCGCATGGACGTGCTGCATGCATTGGTCCTTGCCCGAGCAAAAAAAGGAGGAAAGGGGTTTCCACGGGAGACAACGAGGCAGAGGTGGAAGTGCTCGTTGGAATAATTTATTTTGCTTCCCCCTGGTTTCCTGACATCACGGTCCCACACCATTGTCAACCTATGTAGTAGTCAATAAACGAGAGAATTGCACAAGAAGTGGCCGAAGATGGGACCAAGCAGCTCGAGCAATATTTGTGTTTTTGAGGTGTGAGCACTGCATAGTTTTTTTATGTTTAGCCCAGATATTACTTTTTCTCCTCTGAACAACAACGAAAACATCGCTGCAGGTATTAACTGGGCGGGCTGTGACCCGTCTAGCCCAGGCCAGATATCTAGCCCAGATATTAATTTTTTTCAAGCTGAAAATGGCTAGCCCAGCTATACTTTTTTTAGGAATACCCAGGCAAGGTCAAGTTGTTATTCTCCGCCCCGCTGGGCTGCAAATCTTTCCTAGGAGGGATGCATTAGGCTTAACAACAAAATGGGCTTCAAGAAATAATAAATGGGATGTAATTATAAAAAATGGGCAGTAACTATAAAAAAATGCACCAAACACGTGATTACTTTATAAAATATTATTTTTGGATATTAAAATTTTTAATTTCATTAATTGTTGCGAGCGCAATGTTTCATTGGATTTTTACGTAATATAAATTTATATTGAGATTGTATTTAATCTGACTAGAAATTTCGGATAAAAATATTTCGGATCCCATCAAAATGTGGGAAGTTTTACTGAATTATGTTTTGAACGGTTGGTTGAAATGGGCTGTACTTTTAACAAACTGTAAATGGGTTGTAGTAATTCCATTAGAATTCAAAAATGGGCTACACATTCTTACAAATCTCAAATGGGCTATAAGTTCTCTACCACACACTTCTGGCCTTACTAAGTTGACGCGTCCCCTAAAAAACAGAGTTGACGCGTATGCAAGGCTTTGTCAACTTATAGTCAACACACGGTTCTAACAGCAGTGGCCGTTGGATGTCCATCCAATGGATGCCGTGCTTCTTCTTCAATCTCGGATATTCTAGCTTCACCCGCCCAAAAATGATTCCTCCCCCTGACATCTGGGGCGCACTGTTTCGGAAGCTGACCTGTGGGCCTACTAAGTTGACGTACCAAGGGCTTTGTCAACTTAGTCAATATAAACGATTCTAGCTACAGTGATCGTACGATGTCCATCCAACAGCCGTAGTGCTTCTTCAACCTCTGGTCTTCTTGCTCCAGCCGCCCAAAGCAGCGCCGGTCGTGCCGCCTGCTCCTGCCTCACGTGGCCGGCTGTGCTGCCGCGGAGGCCTCACCGCCCCCAACTATTCCCACCGCTGGCCAGGCCCTGCGACGACGGCAGCCTCACACCGCAGCCGAACGAGTGAACCCTCATACTCCTCTCCGCGTGGGCATCCACTGCCGCGTCTTCACCGGCTCCGCGTCGTCCCCTTCCTAGGCCTCGCCGTCGTCCACCGCCCTGGTGCTCTCGGCACGGCGTGGTCAACGTGGTCAAGGAACGACTTCCATCGGACGTGGACTGTACGTGGAGAGGCTGACAGCTGGGTCCATGGCGGCAGCAAGGAAGTGCCTCCTTATTACGCAGAAAATAATGATTCCTCCACCTGAAAGCAGGGACCCACCGGACGGGCCACCAGTATTTTGCGAAAAAAATCGTTTCCCCCTGACTGTTGGGACCCACCGGACGGGCCACCAGTATTTCGCCGAAAAAAACCCCCCCCCCCCCCCCCGCTATCAGCTCGGACCCACCAGAAGTGCCTCCTTATTACGCATAAAGAAATGAATACTCCCCCGGCTAGCTGGGACCCACCTTGCTGGGAGGCTGACTTGTGGGCCTACTAAGTTGACGGGGACGAAGGGCTTTGTCAACTTAGTCAATATGAACGATTCTAGATCCAATGACCGTACGATGTCCATCCAACGGCCTTAGTGCTTCTTCAACCTCTGGTCTTCTTGCTCCAGCCGCCCAAAGTAGCGCCGGTCGTGCCGCATGCTCCTGCCTCCTGTGGCCGGCTGTGCTGCCGCAGAGGCCTCACCGCCCCCTACTATTCCCACCGCTGGCCAGGCCCTGCGGCGACGGCAGCCTCACACCGCAGCCGAAGCAGTGAACCCTCGTAGTCCTCTCCGCGCGGGCTTCCACTCCCGCGTCGTCCCCTTCCTAGGCCTCGCCGTCGTCCACCGCCGTGGTGCTCTCCGTGCGGCGTGGTCAACGTGGTCAAGGAACAACTTCCATCAGAAGAGTACTGTACGTGGAGAGGCTGACAGCTGGGTCCACGGCCACAGCCCAGTTTTTTGTGATTTGCCAAGTAAGTCGCTTTGTCAGGCCTCTTGGGCTGCAAATCTTTCAAGACGAGGAGAGCTTTCATTCGGCTGGCCAAGAAAATGGCCCATCAGTAATGAGAAATGGGTTGTACATTTTTAAAACACATCAAACCGGCAATTAGTTTCAAATGTCTTTTTTTTCATTTCAAGATTTTAAATTACGTTATTTTTTATGCATGGAGAATTTGTTGGATTTTATATTGATATACATTTATTTTCAAAATCAGTTTGAATGTGAGTCGAAATTTCGGGATTAAAAACAGTTCGGACCGCACCGAAATATGCAAAATTTCGTATAATTTTTTAACCGTTGTCACAATATGGGCTGTAATGCTAACAAAAAGAATATGGGCTCCAAAAAAACCTTAAGAATTAGCAAATGGGCTGTAAATTATTAGAAATAATGGCAGATGGGTTGTATGTTGTTTTCCATAGATTTGAGGCTTTCCTAAAAAAAAGGTTGACGCACAAGCACTGACTGTTGGATGTCCATCTAACGGCCGTCGTGCTTCTTCAATATCTGCTCTTCCTGCTCCAGCCGCTCAAACAAGCGCCGGCGGGACTGCCTGCTCCCTCCTCCTCGCGGCCGGCTGTGCTGTCGCGCAGGCCTCACCGCCCGACCGTACTCCCATCGTTGGCCTAGCCATCCCTCTACTCACCCACACCTGCTATTATTCTTCGGCAACGGCAGACGAACCAGTAAACCCTCATACAGTCGTACTCCCCTCCGCGTGGGAAACAACTGCCGAGTCTTCCCTGCCTCCATGTCGTCCCCTTCCTAGGCCTCGCCGTCGTCCACCGCCCTGGTGCTCTCGGCACGGCATGGTCAACGTGGTCAAGGAACGACTTCCATCGGACATGGACTGTACGTGGAGAGGCTGGCAGCTGGGTCCACGGCCGCAGCAAGGAAGTGCCTCCTTATTACGCGGAAAATAATGATTCCTCCACCTGATAGCTAGGACCCACCAGATGGGCCACTGTATTTCACGAAAAAAACGTTTCCCCCTGACTGCTGGGACCCACCAGCTACATCTTCGCACGCAAGGAAGTGCGTCCGGGTAAAAAAAATGATTCACCCCCTGACTGCTAGGACCCACCAGCTACATCTTCGTAGGCAAGGAAGTGCCTGACAGTTGGGACCCACCTGGTCGAAGCGTACGTAGCATTGTCATTCTGGTCGCGAACGTGTACGTACATACTGGTCGATGTAGAGGCGCGCACGTGTCGTAGTAGAGGCGCGCACGTGTCGTAGTAGAGACGCGCACGTAGCATGTACATGTACGTACAGTGGCCAGGGTGCAAGAAAGAAAATACGGCCACGTATGTGTACATACGGGCGGGGTCTCGAACGCCTACTCACGCATACGTATGGCCAGGGCTCGTGTACATGGTTGGGTCGGAACGGAGAAACAGCGTCGTCGTCATGTTCATGGGGAGGCAACGGAATGCGTCGTGTTCATGGGGAGGCAATGGAATGCATCGTGTTCATGGGGAGGCAACGGAACGCGTGGGAGCCAACCGGCTGGGTCGGAACGGAATGCGTGGTCGTGTTCATCGGGAGGGCTTGGATGGAACAGGCGATGGAAACGAGGCCTGGCGTACCGCAAAACGGAGGAAACGGCCTTGTGTTCGACCGGCCATGTTCGAAACGGGATCCTGTTCATCAGGAGGGGTCTGGCGTACTGCAAAACGGAGGAAACGGACCTCCTACGGTCGAAACGGGGGTCCTATTGATCGGGAGGGGTGTGGCGTACCGCAAAACGGACGAAACGGACTTGTGTTGGAGCGCTACGGTCGAAACGGGGGTCCTGTTCATCGGGAGGGGTGTGGCGTACCACAAAATGGGACTCCACGGGATATTGTTCATCTCCACCGTCGACCCCCTCCAGCCTCCACGAGCTACTGTTCATCCACCGTCGACCTCCTCCAGCCTCCACCTGCGACTGTTCATCCACGGGCTCCTGTTCATCCAACCTCCACCGCGCGCTACTCCACCGGCTACTGTTCAACCAGCCCTCTCCACGGGCTCCTGTTCAACCACCCCTCCACGGGCTACTGTTCATCCTGCCCTCCACGGGGTGGTCCTGTTCATCCAGCCCTCCACGGGGTCCTGTTCATCCAGCCCCAACCGGCTCGATCGATCGGGGTCCTGTTCATCCAGAGGCAACACCACGGGGTCCTGTTCATCCACCCCCACCGGGAACTGTTCATCCAACCCCCCCCCCCCCCCCCCCCCCCCCCCCCCGCAACACTCACTGTTCATCCAGAGGCAGCATCGATCGGCTTTAGTTAGCAGCAGTAGCGAAGGAATCGCTCGATCGGGTTCAGTTAACAGCCATCGATCGATCGCTCGGGTTCAGTAACGCGTAGCCTACAGTGCAATCGCTCGGGTTCACTTAGAGCCCAACGCCTCACTCGGGTTCAGTTAGAGCCAACGTCTCGCAACCACGCACGTACGTGTACAAGAGAAACGTGCATCGCTTGGCCCCCGACCTCCCACCGTAACCGGGAACTCCCCGAAATTTTCCTCGCCCTCGCTTCTACCATGGTTTTTTCCGTCATGGACGGCCCAAAGAAGGTCATGCAGCTGCGTCTCCAGCCCGCCCAGGACGAAAAGCCCATTTTTCTGTAATGATTTTTTGTCATAGAAGTAGGAGCCCACCACATCTATGATGATATCGGGTTTTGTCACAATTATCGTCATAGAGGTGTCATATGTATGACAGGAAAAAAATTCGTTCGCCCCAAAATGTCACGGATGTGTCTTTTTTTTGTAGTGAGCGCAAGGTGCGCATACAAAGGATAGAGAGGAGATGGGCACGAGAATGGAGGGAATATCGCTATGTCACTCCAAAGTATATGAAGAAATTCGCTCTTCACCCTCCTTGTCCAAGACCACCATTGGCACCTAGCCAAGAAGCTGATCCCACTAGCCTCAAGCGCGGTGAGGACTATCCTGATGAATGGGCCAAGTGTCAAGCTAAGTTGGCCAGAGTAGCAAAAGAAGCAGTGAGGAAATTCAATGAAGACTCTCCTGCTGCTGCTGAGGCCTCTGCTAGCAAGCCAAAGAAGGCCATGCCGAAGAAGCCCGCACACAAGCCCAATGCCTCTTCTTCTTCAATGCCCTCACGGCCAAGCTCCTCTGCAAGGCCCTCACGGCCAACTTCTGATAAGCCCTCACGGCCAATTCCTCAGGCCGCACCAGCTCCTTCAAAATCCTCAGCTCCTCCGTCCAAATCCTCAGCACATGCGCATCTCGCCTCATCCCAAAGGACAATAGGCATATCTATTGCCTCAGGAGCCTCAGCAAGTTCATCAGCTCCTCTGCACTCTTCATCTGGCTCCACTTTGCTGAAGACCAAGGCCACTGCAGGATGAGGCACTAGACCAAGTCCTCAAAAGAAGCAGGTCGCCTTTCAAGTACCGTCCTCTGAGGACGAACCTGATGATGAAGAACTCGCAAAAATCATCAAAGACAGGCAGCACAGGGCCGCTAGAGCCAAAGGCGGTAATGTGCCATTGATGCTGGATCCCAAGTTGACCCTCGATTTCATCCACTTGTGGCACAAGGACCCCAACACACCTCTGCCAGAGATGAACCTCACTCCTGGTCAAAGTCATGTGCTGACTGCCTTCATTGACAAAGAGAAATTGAAGTTTGAGAAGGCCAGGCAGCTGAAGAAGGCGCAATACAAGAAGGAGCACCTTCTGAATAAAAACATTGTGAAAATGACCACTAATGAACTCATTGCTGCTCAGACTGAGATCAAAAACCTCAGTGATGAATTTGACATGTACCGTGCAGATTGGCTTGGAGCCAAAGTCAGATTTGTCAAGTTAACTGAACAGTTCACTACCAATGTTGCAGCTCCAACACAACAAGAAATTCCTCAGGCTGAAGCATCTGCTTAGCCTACTGAAGAAAATGCCAGCACCACTGATGATAATCAGGCTGCTGAAGAAAATGCTACTACCAGGGCTGATGACTGCATTTCGGCCACTGATGAAACTGCCAGGGCAACCACTAGTGTTGCGCCTGAAGAAATTGCCAGGACAGCTGAAGCTTCAATCGCTGTGCTTGAATAAAACTGCTGGTACCAGGGCAACTACATCAGTTGTGCCTGAAGAAACGGAACCAATTTCCTCTGCTCCTCCTACACCTGCACATCGTCCAATTCTTCCTTCTGCATCAAAAGTGAGGAAGACCAAGGCTGTGAAGCGTGCAGCTATGAAGAAAAGGAAAGCATCAACTTCATCAGACTCTTCAGCTCCGAAGAAGATGAAGAACTTGACCAGCTCATTTGAAAAACCGATTGATGTTGTTCCAGTCTCAACCATGCCATCAAAGGAACTCATTCCTTTTGATGAAGAATATGTGATCCCAAGCGGATCCGATGAAGACATTCCTTCTGCTGCTTCTTCAGAGCAGTTGGATGAAGAAATTGAAGTGGATGCAATCCCTTCAACCCCAGTTGTTTCATCACCCATGCCTCAGTTTACTGCTGAAGAGGCCGGCATTGAAGAAATGAGTGGAGAAGATGAGGATGTGGACATTGGGTACACAACGCCAGTTCTGAATGATGACTTTTGGGAAAGTCAGCACCCCAATTCTCCATTGTTCACTCCTCTGCAACAAATTCCTCAGTCCCCTGTGACCACTGAAGTTCAAATGGGTTTTGAAGAACCACACCCCACTCGGTCTATCCCTGAAGAAATTCCAGCCACTAGTGCTGATGACATTGCTACTGAAGAATTGAAGACTCGGGCTGCCACTGAAGAAGAAACTGAAATTCCTCAGCCTGTGGATCCTGAGATTGCGATTCTTGAGGTTGTGATGCAATGGACTGACACTCCTCACCCCAAGACAAAGGATCCTTTCTCAAAGAAGCAAAAATTCAAGGTTGATGACTTCTTCCACGAGCATGTATTCTTCACGGACTACAACCCCTGTGACTCTGCTCGCCTTAGAAGGAAGCGCTTCTGGACTGCCAGCCAAGCAAACTTCTATTCTTCGCTGCTTTTCAACAAAGACAAAGTCTTCGACCCTGAGCATATTCCTCATGTGGACATGGAATCACTGCCTTGCTTCACGCCAGTCCTCAGTGTTCTTCATGACGCTGGGCTGCTCAAATTTTGCACTGATATTCTTGATTGGAATGAAGAGCTAATTCTTCAGTTCTACGCAATGCTGCACATCACCGGAGAAGCTGAAGATGTGAACACTTGGGTGTTGGACTGGATGACAGAGAACACACATTTCAAAGCACCGGCCTCTGAATTACTTCATGCCCTGCCTGTCAGTTCTCCCCTTGAAGGCGCTCGTTGCATCTATCATGAACCTGAACTTACCGCTCACTACATGCAAGTGTTGATGAAGCCACTGAAGCCCGGTCAAGCTCCAATGACCAAATTCCTCGTGAAGGAATTGATGTTTGTGCCTAGAGCTGTCTATCACATTCTGACGAAGACATTGAGTCCAATCAAAGGCCATGATTCCAATGATGAAGAAGTTGTTGGCATCATGAAGAATCTGCTATTCAATATCATACATGGCATTCCTATCAAATACCATGATTTCTTCATGAGGACTCTGGAAAATGTTGCCCTCTCTCCATTTGAGTTGAAGCCTTATGCTCCTTGGATTATGAGATTCCTCAAAACAAGGTCTTCACTCAACTACAAGGCTGATTTTTAGAATCATGTCAGTTACCTTCCCCCAGTAGAAGTCCTCAAGCGGACATTTTCCTCATCTGATGAAAAGGGCAAGGCTACTGCTATTATTGATGAAGGCATTCGTCCATTGGATGGTCTGTTCCGCAAAGCTGCATCCTACTCCACCAATGATGACTCTGCCACTCATGACTCTGCCGCAAATGCTTCTAAGCAAAATCCTCAAGGCACAGCTCCAAGGGTGATGACTGATCGTGAGCTTCTCCTCAATCTTCACAAGAAGGTCGATCGCAACCACAAATGGGTTAAGCATCAGTTTGGTTCAATTCTTCACAACATGACTGCTACACACAATGCAGTGAAGAAGAACCATTACTACCTCCATGAAGTCTTCGGTTGCACCTGGGCTGTTTTGTCACATCTGTATGGTGAAGATGATCTGAAGCAAATGGGTTTCAAGCAGGACTTTGAATGGTCTCAGACACCACCGGCGAAGAAATTCAAGAAGACAAAAGTTCCTTCCTTGGTAGCCAGCTCATATTCTTCATCACGCACGACTGATGAACATGAAGACTTGGACGACACTGCGGCAGGCCCGACTTCAACAATTGACCCCAACAATGCTGGCACTCCTTCATCGACTCAGTGATGATATTCTTCAGGGGCGTTAGTCCTCATTTTTCATCCCTTTTGGTCATTCGATGACAAAGGGGGAGAAATTTGAGTTAGTCTTCAAGTGGGTCTACTTATATGGGCGTTTTTTCTCTAAGTTACAACTCTCGTTCTTTTGAAGACTTTGCTGGATCGAGTTGTAAACTTAAAACCCGATGGTGGTCTGATACTTTTGATGTGTTCTTCTTCATGCTTATTCCTCATATATGTTAATGCACGCATGCTGAATTACATCAGTCACCATATTTCATCATGCATTTCAAATTCTTCATATTATATGTCAAATGTGTGTATGATTACAAGATATAGGGGGAGATCTCCATGATTCTACTCTTCAAATGTGCATTACTTCAAAAGCAAATTCCTCACTATGCACATCTTCAGGGGGAGTTCTTCTATATCTTGCAATCAAATTCCTTAATATCAGTATTTACACTTCATATGTTTATCCCCGTTGAAAACTTAACCTATATTGTCATCAATCACCAAAAAGGGGGAGATTGTAAGTGCATCTAGTGCCCCTTAGTGATTTTGGTGTACTGAAGACTTATAGGTTAAGGGACTGATGCATTTGTGAGTGTTCACAGGTCTATAAGTCTATGAGGAGTTTGATATTTACAAAGAAAGTCGACTCCTAAAAATGAAGTTCTTCGACTAAAGACTTTGTATTCCAGAAGACTTTCTGAAGACTTTAAAAGTGAAGAAATTGGTGTGACCATGAAGACTTGGTATTCATTCGAGGAACATGAAGCATGAAGAATTTTGTTTTCATAGTTTCATTTTCTCTTTCTTGAGTCATAGGAAACATCATACTGTTAAAGGGGGTCGAGGAAATACTAAGGAAAAGTTTCCAAGTGATGCTCAACTCAAAATCCTATATCTACCAATCCCTTCGAGTGAAGCCATTGGAAATCTCATGAAGTTCAGTCAACTTCTACAGTGACAGAGACGAAGTTCTTATGGTCTCTAAGGCATTTGTTCTGACTGAGGAGTTAGGAATTCGCCAGTGCGGATTGCCAACAAGTGAGGAAAATGATAGCCCTGTGGAATTTGATAGTCAAATTTCCGACCGTTGCTGTGCTATGCGCCAGGTGTCCCAAAATATCTTCCCACCTAACGGTCATATCATTGAAGGGCATTTATGTCTTATCATGTCGGGCTGCTCCCTAGGCTATAAATAGCCGCCCCCTACAACCACTAGCTGGTTGGCTGCTCCGAGAGAAACTGACACTTGTCATTTGAGAGCATCCCATCCTCCGAGGACTTTGAGCGAAAATCATCAAGTGAGGAAAACCCAAACCCAAAGTGATTGGGCATCACTAAAGAGATTGATCCTGCATGGATCCGACCTTGTTACCTTTGAAGACTGTGCATCTTCCAGACGGTTAGGCATCATGGTCTAGAGCATCCAAGAGGAAATTGTGGATCACCGAGTGACCGAGTCTGTGAAGGTTTGGAAGTCACCTGAAGACTTACCACGAGTAATTGGGTGAGGTCTGTATGACCTTAGCTCAAGGGGAATACGGTGAGGACTAAGTGTCCTGAGCTGTGTGTTCAGGACTGGGTGTCCGGGACTGGGTGTCCAGGACTGTGTGTCCTCAGGTTTGAATACCTAGCCGCCCTAACCAGATGTACAACTGTCACAACAGTTGGAACTGGTCTACCAAATCATTGTCTTCACCGAGCTAACTGGTTCTATTTCCTCAACCCATTCCATTTCCTCATTAACGTGTTGTGTGCTTGTTCATATCTGTTTGAAGACTTTGACTGAAGACTTTCTCAATTTCCTCAGTTCAATTTCTTCAGTCTGTTTGTCTTCATCATGTTTTGTCATGCATTTACGCGTTTTGTACTCTGTGCTTGTTTTCATTTCATCATAAAGACCATGCTTATGTTCTATTATGTTTACATCTGAGTACTTATTCCGCTGCAAGTAGTTCTTCTCTTAGGAATTTCCTCACCCTGAAATTCCCAGTGAAGAATTCATAAAAATCGCCTATTCACCCCCCCTCTAGTCGACTTAACGCACTTTCATGAACCCGTCCATGATGGTGCCCAGATTGGATCTTGTGGTTCTGGAACTTGCGGCGGCTGGAATTGTGTCTCATCGACTGCCCTAGGGTTTCTGAAATATTTGGGTATTTATAGGGCTAAGAGGCGGTGCGGGAGGCCACCAGTTGGGCACAACCCACCAGGGCGTGCCCAGGTGGGTTGTGCCCCCCTCGGGGCACCCCTCTGGTACTTCTTTGGCCCATGTTGTTCCTTCTGGTCCATAAAAATTCTCCAAAAAGTTCCGTTGCGTTCGGACTCCGTTTGGTACTGATATTATGCAATGTAAAAAACAAGAAAAAAACAACAACTGGCAGTAGGCAGTATGTCAATAGGTTAGTCCCAAAAAATGATATAAAGTTGCTATAAAATGATTGTAAAACATCCAAGAATGATACTATAACAGCATGGAATAATAAAAAAATTATAGATACGTTGGAGACGTATCAGCCGCCGTCATAGCTCAGTGCATATGTCAGGACCCCGATTCCAAGTCACATCGACCTAGCCGGTAACACCTCATATCACTTTGCGGCCTCACGCACGGTATTCCCACGGGTGTCGCCTTACCATGGCCCGGGACCGTTTGCGCCTTTTGGCTCACGTATATGATAGTGTCGCTAGCATCCATATGACAGAGAACCCGGGCCGACATGGCTAGTCGTGAACCCAAAGCGGCACAGACCTATGGGGACAGGCATACATGAATCACATCGAGCATGTCGGTCAGCAGCGTGTGAATCCGGGCTGTAGCACTGGGCTAACAGGACTCCGGGGAACCCGGGCTGTAGCAGGCTAGGCAGGACTCCGGAAATCACCGCGTGACATTTCCCTGAAGGGACAGACATAGGAACGAAGTGAAACACATGCCGGCCAGTCAAGTGTCCTGAGCAATAGTGCTGGGCTAGCAGAACTCCGGTGAACCAGGCTGTAGTGGACTACTATGGCTCAAGGAGCACTAGACTACATATCCCCATAAGAGAGGCTGCCAAGGATAAACAACTAGATTGTCGGGTCCCACACATACCAAGCATTTCAATCATACACACAATATGCTCGATATGTGTAAATACAGCATGGCATCACAACAAAACTCTACAACTCAAGTACTTTATTTAAAGGCTCCAGAGAGCCATACATAACATGTTCATATAGGTAGGGGTCACATGACCCGACACTCAAGTCATACAAGCATACAAGCACATGCGGAAGCAAATAGTCTGAGTACAGACACTAGAAAGAAAGAAGGCTTGTCGAAGCCTGTCTATCTACATAGGGCCCTCCATGGCCAGAATCACCACCTGGGTGGCAAGTTACTCATCGACGTCGAGGTCTACATAAAACCCATCGGAGGGGGCGGTGTTGTCGTCTGAAAACAGTAATTAAAGCAACATGAGTACAAAGGTACTCAGCAAGTCTTACAACAGAACCTACTATACATGCTCATTCTCAAGAAGGTGGTGGAGTTATTGCAGCAAGCCAGCTTTGACTCTTGGCTAAGCTATCCTACGAGACACCACTAGTAAAATAGTTTTCGCACACGAGTCCACTAATCACCAACACAATACTCCACCAAGGATCCTCCCTCGTCATCCTACGAGAGGGCCATCCTCAGTACTCACACTTATCTTGAGTCTTTTAGTAGTAACCATTAACTTGTCTATGAACTGTATAGGCAACCAAGTAGTCCTTTACCGCGGACGCGGCTATTCGAATAGATGATGTTAACCCTGCAGGGGTGTACTTCTTCATACACGCTCTCACCACTTATCGTCGTTTACACGACATGTACTCGACAACCTTCAAGCGGAAGCCCAACGAGGATGTCGGCCACGGCCTACCTAAACACTCAAGTCTCTAGTCCAGGTTTATCGCCTATCTAGGTTCCATCTGCAGGGAGTCCGGCCGAGGTTTCCACATACGGCCCCGAACAATGTGAACAGGGTCCCGAGACGCCAAACGGGCGCCTGGCATACCTGGCCACGGTGTATCTACCGCATCATAGCCCACCCCTAGGGTCAGCGCTACGCACGGCCACCAACACATAACCTACAAACACCATAAACTAATTGCAACTCCTGGACAGAGTACTAGGGTGATTAAGAAGCCGAGAGGGTCCATTTGTTTCGGGCCCAATGTATGGTAGTAACTGATTCTTAAATCACACATACAGATCTCAGTTCTTAGGGACGGCCTCAATGAAACAACCCACCATGTACTCCTACATGGCCTCTCATCAATACCTTTACCAAAACATGTTCAACACATCCCTCACATTACCGACATAATCATTTCACTCTAGCCCATCACCCAGATGAACCAGACCTGGCTCAACTCTAAGCATAGCAGGCATAGCAAGGTAGGAAACACATACATGGCTCAATCAACTCCTACACAT
Source organism: Triticum urartu (assembly GCF_003073215.2). Classification (NCBI taxonomy): domain Eukaryota; kingdom Viridiplantae; phylum Streptophyta; class Magnoliopsida; order Poales; family Poaceae; genus Triticum; species Triticum urartu. Next base: position 98,349,375 of record NC_053028.1, on the reverse strand, counting down.
GCTAGTGGGTTTCATCTAGTTACTGTGGCAAAGACAAGTCATGCAGAGGATAAGGGTTCAACTACCATAGCACACAGCAGTTTGAAACGTTGTTGTCTTAATGCAGTAAATGAGAGCAGAGGCGAGAACATGGGATTGTATCGATATGATCAATGGGGCTGCTTGCCTGATGGAGTGGTAGTAGGGTACTACCCTTCAGCTGGATACTCGGAAATATCCTCGGAGGCAGAACCTACCATGAAAGACACCACAGAACAGAATCATCACATGGCAATATGCAACAATATGATGCATGCTATGACATGGCAATATGAGGTGTCCTGCCTAATGCAATGTGAAACAAGTTGAAATGGGTCCATTTGAATCAAAGATTCAAATGGAAGCTTAAGTTCTTATGCATTATAAGTGTATTAGCTTGTTTCACCTAAACAGCAAGGTTAAAGTGTTTTGTCATGCATGAAACTAGTACAGATGGATAGATTGGATTTTTTTTGATCATTTTTCATATATAATTTGTTTGATTTGGAGCTATGGTTGATTTCCTATGATTTTTAGAAGTTTTGGCTATTTTTGGAATTTCCTATATAAGAATAAATCCAGAAAATAATTAACTGTGTCATTGTGACGTCAGCGGTCAACGGGGCCGGCCAGAGTCAAACCTGACGCATGGGACCCACCGGTCAGTGGCCCAGTGCCATTAGTGTCATGGACATGTGGGCCAGGTCAATGCCCACGTCAGCACAGTCAACTCTGACGCGTGGGTCCATCGGGATTAACTTAAGTCTAACTAATTTTGTTAGGGGTTTAAATAATTTGGTGGGCTCGGCTGTCAGTGGCTTAGAGGCTTAGTTAGCGGGGTGATTAACCCCAAACAGTGGCTATCACCGGCGGCTAATCGTCGGCGAGTACACAGACGCGGCGGAGTCGCCCTTCCGGCCAACTCCGGCGATGGATGGATGCGTGGCTGGGCTCTACAGGAAGTTGGAATCACGGCGCGTCCGAAGGTGGCCTTAGGGAGGCCTGAGGTGGACGGTAGGGACGACGGCGGCATCAGCAGCGGTGGCCGGAGCTCGGGCGGTTGTGGGGTTGGCGTTGTGGTGTGCAAACGGCCAGTCCAAAGCACGTGAGTTGCTCTACAGCATGCGGCGAACACATCAGTGTCGGTGCAGAACGACACCTATGGGATCACAAGAATCCCTACTACGATTAGCGGTGCGTGGGGTCATGGGAAGAGCGGATCTAACAGGTAGCCCACAGTTTGTTTATCCAGGTTCGGGCCGCAAGGATGCGTAAAACCCTACTCCTGCTTCGGTGGATTGTATATCGGTGTTCTTGAGCTAGCTATGGGGCGTGAGGAGCTCCAAAAAGCCGAATCCCCCTCTTGGTCGCCTCGGGCCTCCTTTTATAGAAAAAAGGGGATGCCACAGTGGCACACAGGAGGTGGAAAGGGTACAGTGATGCGAGGTTATCCCTCGTATTACATGACAATGCGCATTTAATGCGTCTTGCTTAGGTGTCCTTGCTTTATCGGGGATGGGGGAGAAACCTGTCTCGTCCGTCGCCGCTCCTTCTTGCGTCGACACGCGCCCTGGCCAGCGATGCCTGCGATGCCACGTAGGTAGGCAGGCAGCTGAGGTGGCGCAGTGGTGGGTCTTCACGAAGATCTGCATGCCGCCACGCAGGTGCCTACCTAGCTGGTTGGGTCGGCAGCTGCATGCATGCGGTGGTGGAGGTTTAGTCGGCGTGGGCCTGGTGGTGGCCCTGTGAGTGTCCTCGGCAAGGGTCTTGCCGAGGCGCCTGCTGTCATCCCCGGCAAGGCGCTTGCCGGGGTCCTTGTGGTCTTCCTCGGCTGGGATCCCGCCAAGGGTTGTCGTCTCCTTAGTGTGTATCTGATCTTGAATGTCTTCACGAAGATCTGCATGCCGCCACGGGGATGTCTCCTGAATCCTTGCCCTTTGGGGGCAGTAGACTCAAGGGTGACTTGCTCCGTAGGCGGGGGACGAGTTGCCGCGGCAAGGGTCTTGTCGGGGCTGCTAGAACTGTCCCCCGGCAAGGATCTTGCGGGGGAGTCCGCTTCGTTCCCTTTGCTCTTTGTGGTCTTGGGCTTGGCATCGTTCTAGTTCTCTTGAGCTTCGGTCTTACCCTGGCTCACCTCCCTTGCCTTGCTTGGTGTGGTGGTGCCCGTGGCTCAGACTGCCCGTGCACAGTTAGAGGGGTACAAAAAAGTGTACCCCTCTTTTTGTACACCGACAATCAGACGCACGCCCGGGACCAAAAGGTCACCAGAGCCACGCCGACGTTGAGCTCAGGCGGCGGCGCGTTTCGGTCATCAAGGGGGAGACAGCTACGGCGATCAAACGGAGCGGGGAAGAGGGGGAAACGGTCGCGGAGCTCACAGCGATCACGAAGAGGGGCTCGGCTTGCTCGGGGACGGCTTGGCGACGACGAATCGACGTCGGCGGTGACCGGCTCCCGAGGTTGAAGACGGTGGCGATGACGACGCTGCGGAGCGTCCCGGCTCACTTGGCGCGGTGAGGAGGAGGAGTAGGTCGAGGCGGAGCCTTTGAGCATGTTGGCAAGGCGAGGCAGTGGTTGTGGCCACAGCGGTGCTCGTCGGCGGCGACGGTTGCGCTCGGGTTCGAGAGAGAGGGAGAGAAATGAGGCAGGGAGAGAGGGGAGCGGTCGAGGGGGTCCAAGGGTCTGTGTGGCGCCCCCAGGGCGTCGAGGAAGCGGCGGCAAGCAGGAGGTGGCCCGGCGCGTGGCCAGCGCGCGACGGCACGCGCCCTCCTGCCCACTGGCAGGAGGTTGGGGACGACTGGCACCTGGGCCTGCTGGGCTGGGCCGGCCAGTGGGCTGCCAGGTGGGCTGCACCAGGTTAGTTCCTATCCCTCTCTTTTTCTGTTTTTATTTATTTTCTATTATTTCTGTAACTTCAGGGCTTTATTAAAAATGCCAGGGCATTTCCAAAAATCATAAAATTAATCATGGCTACTGCTTAGAATATATCCAACAGTAGACATTTTAGTTTATGATTATTTGAGCATTTAAAATATTTTATAGCATTTAAATGCCTAAATGCAAATACTATATGAATTAATCCAATGACCTTAAGATGTCCTAGAAAAATGTGCACCATTTTTGTCAAAGGTTTTAACCCAAAACAAAAAGGGTGGACTTTTTAGAAGGGCATTTTAGGTTCATTGAAAAAGTTTTTAGTAAACCCTAGTTGTTCCAGGGGGTGCTGGGGGTTCTGTCATCCCCATTTCATCTTTCTAGGAAAATTAAACATGATGTAATCACTCTAATGCATGAACTAGCTAGGGTGTGACAGCATACAGCCTCTCCAACAGAGAATGCATCCTCTGTGATGTTATAACGGGACAAGCGACGCGACCCGCTACAAAAGACAAGGACCGGATAATCAAGCAGCCATGGCTGCAATACTAGCCAATCTCTTCAAAGGAGAGGAAGAAGAGTTTGCCCGTTTAAGGAACAGGGATGGCTACGCAAGTTACAATCCCCCAGAATGGGTAAGTTTAACTTCCTATCATACATCCCGGATGTTTCATCCATATACTTACCGGATCTACTATTTTCCAAACAGAATTGGAGGTGCCAGGTTGAGTCTATTAGTTGCCCCTCTCCTCAACCAGAGAGGCACTCTCGTGACGATGACCCAGGGTTTCATGATGATCCCGAGACTTCCATCGATTTTGAAGATGGGGTCTTTTTTCAGGAAAGCCTTGATGCTACCAAGGTGGCCCTCATCGGCGATCATCCAGGGGCCCTCCCCTCTTTTGTTGTAAGTAACAAGAAGGCCAATTCCCGAATGGCGCACTTGCCCGCGCCACCCCAAGTGTGTTGACTTCTGCTCCCAAGGGACAGCGCACCACGCACCGAACACCAATGGGAGGGGCGCCGAATGCGTTGGCGCCAGCCAACAATGGAGCTTCCAAGCATAAGGTAGCAGTGGGAGCTGCACCGGTAGCACCCTCGGCCCAAAGGTAGTATATCCGGAGCCATTGCGAACGTTTCCATCATAGATCCCTTTTGACATTATTGAGACTTGCAGAAGAAGAGTACCGCCACCACCATCCGAAGACATCCAGGAGGTTTCGGGGCGTAACCCCGGTCTTGGGTCTTCCGCTCGGGCCGGGGTCAATGCGGAAGATCCTGCCACAGACCCGCCTTTGGAAGATCCAGAAGAAGTCTCGTTTACTAATTCCGAAGTTGAAAGTGTGATGAATCACTGACGACGGAGGGAACCCTTGCACCACCTCGCTTTTTCCAATCAGGAATTCAATGCGTTTAATTTAGTGGGCGCATATATCGGAGCAGCCCGAACATGGCTTGAGGGCATTGCCAACCTCCTATCCGCCAACATACAGATGCAAGATTGGTTTAAAAGCCGAACATAAATCCTAACCGGTAGCAGTAGTGCTTGTTAAAAAACTGTGCTACTGCTACACAGCAGTAGCGCATGCAGAATAACTGCGTTGCAGATACATATATAGCAGTAGCGCGTCCCATGGTAAAAGCGCTACTACTAAAATTCCCACCACTAAGCCGATAGGCTATACATAGTAGTAGCAGTCTTTTATAAACAGCACTACCGCTAATATTGTTGTAGCAGCGCGTTTAGGTGTAAGGCGCTACTGCTAACGAAAATAAAATAAAATGAAAAACAAGTAGAAAAGTAAATTAAAATGAAAGAAATAGAAAAAGGAGAAAGGAAAAAAATAAAATGTAAAGAAAAATAAATGAAAAAAGGGAAAAGGGAGAAAGGCATAGCAGTAGCGCTTTTCTGAAAACGCGTTGTAGCTAACTTAGCTATAGCGCGTTTTCAGAAACGTGCTACTGTTATGTTTCACTTAACCAGCGGTTTCCCTCCCCCCGGCCACCACTTCTCCCCCAAATCCCTCGCCCCACTTCACCGCCGTCTCCCCAATTCGCGGTCTCCCCACTTCGCTGCCGTCTCCTGCCGGGGTGGACGCCCGCAACCTCACCGTCTCCCCCCGAGGCCGCCCTCAGCCTCACCGCCGCCGCCCGAGGCCGCCCTCGACCTCACCGTCGTCGCCCTCGACCTCACCGCCGCTTGAGCCCGCCCAGGACCGCCGCTGCCCGAGCCCGAGCCCCCCTGCCTCCGTCGCCGAGCACCTCCCCCCCCCCCTCCCTCCCCCCCTTTTTAAGCCCCCCACCCCTCCCCCCACCACTCCTCTCTCTTTGCATTTTAGAGCAAAAGTTTGTTTATAGCAAAAGAAATAGTTTAGAGCAAAAGATGTTAAGTAGTAGATGTTAGAGCAAAAAATAGTTTAGAGCAAAAAATTTGGTTTACAACAAAAGTTAGTTAGGGCAGTAGGGTTTAATTAGGGTTTTTGTTTTCATAGATTTTTTAAAAGAAAAAATGAAGAAAATGTTGTAGCAGTGCTGCTTGTAGTATACAGTGATACTAGTAGATGTTAATTAGGTTAGGGCAGTAGTGGTACTAGTAGATGTTAATTAGGTTAGGGCAGTTGTGGTACAGTAGGTTAATTAGGTGAAGTTAAATGAATAACCTAAATGAATGAAATTAGTAGTTAACTGAATTTTTTTCCTTTCATCATTATAGAGCATTAAAGTTAACTAAATTTTGTTCTATTAGTAGTTAAATGAATTTTCTTCTACACTTAGTTTTTGAATTAGCTTGTGAAATTTGGACATGTATATTTGGATATGTGGTTGCTTGTGTATATTTGGACATGTGTTGCGGTGTCGAAGATGGATATTTGAACATTGTTTCCAGGGAATGAAGCCGGGTGGCCTATGTTTTGCCGGAATGTTGATTCATTTCCATTCCGGCAAATTTCAGGTGCTCGATTTGTCCACTTTTTAGCAAAAGTCATGCCGAAATTTTCCGTGAATTTCGGCATGACTTGTGCTACAAACTAGGACATATCGAGTGCCCGGGGTTTGCCGCACCGGGAAGGAGTCAATGTTCCTGCAAAGCATAGGCCTTTTTTATGTCATTATTCATTTTATTAGGTCTAGAATTAATTGACTATATTTAATCGTAGGAAACATGGCTAGCAACGATGAAGGACAGGGTTCTGATGACTGCGACAACGTGTACCTGGCGGCAGAGGAATTTTTGAGGGAAGCCGATGATCAACAGTTGATGTTGCTGGGTCCACCTGCCACATCGAAGACTGAGACCGACATCGAGACCGGCACTGAGATTGAGACCGGCGCTGAGACTGAGACCAGCACCGAGACTAGCAGAGCCGGTATAGAACTGAAAGCAAAGAGGCGACGGCTTCCTAACAAGCTCAGGACTACTAGACTAGTGGTCACGGAGGTGGATGACAGCAATTTTGAGCCAAACGCGCCCAAGGAAGCGCGCGTGTGCTACAGCAATCAAATAGGCTGCATCATACGGACAATCGCCACCATCAACGATGAGAAACTAAACAAGATAGATAATATGAGGCCCTCCCTCCTAAAGAAGTTGCACCAGATATTCTTGTTCCCGGGCCAGAATGAAAAGGATTATAAAGATCCAGATAAGGACCCGGCAATGAAGAAAATAAACACGCCATGAGCAAGTTTAGCGATGCGTTGGCCGCCTGGAAAGCAAGGGTGAAATATCGGATCGTCAATGAAAAGGAACCCTACTCCGAGATTGCAAAGGATAATCCGACAATCACGGCAGAGCACTTTCAAATATTCAAGGCAGCTTGCGAGGCCGAAGCTGCCAAAAAAAGTCAAACTACATGAAGGGGCTTCAACAGAAGAACATTGGCTGCCACCACCTCGGAAGCCGTGGTTACGTCGGGAAGAGGTCCATATGGGCCAAGGAGGACGCAAAATCCGCGAGTCTGGGCATCCCAGACCCCTTGGCAGAGTTCACTGCCCCGCAGGAGCATGACGTCCTCAGGGCCCGGCACCGTTGGGACCCAGTGAAGAAGGTTTTCGAGAAGAACACGGTCACGACGGAGTTCATGAGACTGCTGGTAATTTTAGTTTTTGATCAATTCGACTGCATGTTAGTCATATTTGTAAACGATCCTTATGCCTTTTGCAGAGAGAGCAGCACAGGATTGCCGCTGAAAGCGACTCGCCGTCTGAGGCGTTGGCGAGGCCCAAGTGGGACACTCCATTCAACCGGGCATTGAACATATTGAAAAGACTCCCGATGGAGAGTCGACCGTCGTATGGACGCGTGCACGGTGTCGGAGATGGCGCCACGTGGAAGAAGTACTACTGTGAGACCACGGAGGAGAGAAAGGAAAGACGGAGGTTAACTGAAGAAAACATCGACAAGAAGGTTGAGATTGCAGTTGAAAAGAAATCATCTGAGACAGTCGCAACAGTGGTAGTTGCTGCAAAATATGTGCTTGTAGATATGCCTACTACCTTGGTTCCGGCCATTTTCAATTGGAGCAGGAAAAATCCAGAAGAAAAAAAATGCAGCGCACTTTCCACTTGCTGACTTCCTCAGGAGCAGCTCGACTAGCGTTGCACCAGCACCTGTAGTTGCACCTGCTCCTGCACCGGCTCCTGCACCGGCTCCCGCACTGGCTCCCGCACCTGCTCCGGCACAGGCTCCGGCACCGGACGTGCTCGGCGGTGCTTCGTCTTTGGTTGAGCTCGACGCCCTCACGGTATCTATCACACCTGCCCCCTTGTATAAATGTATAATCTACCGTTTTCATTGCCTTTCGGATGCCTCACGTCGCAAACTTTTCTTTGCAGGCCGACGAAACCCCGTGCACCATATTGTACACCATCGGCGACCAGAAGGTGGACGTGGGGAAGGCGACGATAATGGAGCCGAAGGAACCATTTTTCCACAGCCGGCCAATCCCCCCGGACGTCTTCAAGGTTTCCGTGGCCAGTGTCAAACCGGGCCACGAGAATTTGGCTCCTCTGGTACTAGTGGGGGATGACGACGAGACCCCGCGATGGCTTGGTGATTGTTGCAATGGGTGGGTCCTGTTGTGGCTAAAGAGTCTGCTTCGTCTGGAGGCGGCCGGGAGCACACCCACGAGCACGCAGTTAGGTATGAACAACAACACCTCACCTACTCCATTAGTCGCTAGTGACGTCGCCATAGATGAGGATGAGGATGATGATGACACTCAACAGTATGTCAATACTGGCGCCTACTTAGGGTTTGAGCGTCATGAGTCAGTGCCTGAATTGCCGCCTCCGGAGTCTGAACATATTATGGACAACCTTCCGGTAGTAAAGAAGTCTAGGAAGAGACCTAGGAAAGGCAAAAAAGCTGCTTCTATGATCCAGCCGCCTCAGCAGCCTTGGGTTCAAGACCGTATAGATATCCTCGATGCGGCAAAATGACATATCCCCGGTCAACCAATCCTACCTGAAGCAGCGCTAGGGGCCAGATTCAGCGATTTAAGGAGACTTCATGACGATGTGTTGCGGATAGAGAAAGGCCTCATCGCCTCAAAAAATCCAGGATACCCACTCTACGTGGTTAACGTGCCACGGGGATTGTCGTACATTGACACATTCCCTGCGGAGAAGTTCTTCCTTCAATTCGATTACATCTTCGACATGTTTCGCTTGAAGAAGCTGGATTTTGCGTTTCCCCGCCTTTATGCTTTGCACATCAACTACCTCATCAGGGTTGAGCAGATACCTCATATCCGCGTCGCTGACCCATACTTCATGCACGAGGGCTTCTTGGGAGTCTGCGCAAAGCACCATGAATACGCGAGGGAATACATCAACAATTTCATGCCCGCCAATAACGACAAGGAGGCGATTCTCATGCCTTATCATCCCCTGTAAGTCATCCGCGCAGATATCCTTCCTTTGATTTTAACCATTCATTTGCATGATGGAGGCTAATTAATTTGAGGTGTACTTATTTTGCGCAGCGGCGGGCGCGCCGTCCTCATCATCCTCTACCCCCGATACTCCCACACTCTTTACTTGGACTCGTCGAAGAACATTAACAAAAAGGATTACACCCACATCAAGTCTGTTCTCGACAGTGCTATGTTTTACTACGGCGCACGGGGGGGAGAGGTCAAGGATAAGAAGAAAAGGGATGGCTGTCGGTGTCAAAACCGGCGGATCTCGGGTAGGGGGTCCTGAACTGTGCGTCTAAGGCGGATGGTAATAGGAGGCAGGGGACACAATGTTTACCCAGGTTCGGGCCCTCTCGATGGAGGTAATACCCTACTTCCTGCTTGATTGATCTTGATGATATGAGTATTACAAGAGTTGATCTACCACAAGATCAGAGAGGCTAAACCCTAGAAGCTAGCCTATGGTATGATTGTTGTTGTCCTACGGACTAAACCCTTCGGTTTATATAGACACCGAAGGGGCTAGGGTTACATAGAGTCGGTTACAAGGGAGGAGATGTACATATCCGAATTGCCAAGCTTGCCTTCCACGCAAAGGAGAGTCCCACCCGGACACGGGACAAAGTCTTCAATCTTGTATCTTCATAGTCCAACAGTCTGGCCAAGGGATATAGTTCGGCTGTCCGAGGACCCCCTAATCCAGGACTCCCTCAGTAGCCCCCGAACCAGGCTTCAATGACGATGAGTCCGGCGCACAAATTGTCTTCGGCATTGCAAGGCAGGTTCTCCTCCAAATCCTGAGTACCTGTCGTAACGAGTTGTGTCTGACCTCCCATGAATGTTGCACTCCTCGGCTTCTGTGCCTTAATAATGGCTATCTTCCACGTGTCGAGCGAATGCGAGAGGTCGGGGTGTTTTTACATTTACCACCCTAACCAGGCAGATGAATTGTCTATTTAAACAGTCGGGGATCTTCAGATCTAGATCACACCACCTTCCCACAGCGAGTATCCATCAGAGCGTGCCCGGAAAAATCCATCCCATCATGGCCGGCCACCACAGCTCCTCCTCTCGCCCCCGTAGCCCTAAGCCAAGTAGTTGGGAGAAGTGTTCTATTCCCCATAGCCAACTAGTAGAGTTGCAGACCCAGGGGTTTCTCCCTCCTGCGTACATGGTCCCCGTCCGAGCCGGACTAGCCACTTATAATGGCGGGAAGCAAGCGGAAAGCTTTCCCAACCCATCCACGGGGGAGCAAGTATGCCTCGTCCCTTATTTACTGAGGGGACTCGAATTTCCAATCCATCCATTCCTCCGTGGGCTCCTGGAGTTCTATGGCCTCCGGCTGCATAACTTTACTCCCGCCTCCATATTACACATCGCAGGCTACGTTGCCCTTTGCGAGCTGTTTCTGGGCTGTGAAGCTCATTTCGAGCTATGGCAGAGGCTATTCTACCTCGTGCCCCATACACAGAAGGGGTCAATATTTCAAGTGGGCGGAGCCGAAATATGGTGCATCGCCGGGACCGGATACCTGACCGGTACTCGGAAGAAGACATCCGAAGACTGGCCTTCAGAGTGGTTTTATATGGAGGACGTTCCCCTTCTAGACCCTATTCGGATGGGCCTTCCTGAGTTCAACAACGCCCCTTTGAAGAAACGCTGTAGCTGGCGCCCTCGGAGCCCCCAGGAGGAAGATAACAGAGAGGTCCTTTACCTGATGAGCCGGATAAAGACACTGGCCGAATCAGGACTGACAATAATCGAGGTTATGTCAATATGTATAATGCGGGGGGTGCAACCACTTCAATATCGGGGAAAACCCATGTGGCACTTCAATGGAGAAGATGATGCCACCCGCTACGGCCGTAAAGGTCCGGACTCCGCCACCGCTCTGGCGAAAATATTGTCCGATTTATATAAGGGACAGGAAGAGGAGTTCATCCATATTAAGCTGCGAGATGGATTTGTTGGGTTTCATAGTAATTTCAAAAAATTCCTACGCACACGCAAGATCATGGTGATGCATAGCAACGAGAGGGGGAGAGTGTGATCTACGTACCCTTGTAGATCGACAACGGAAGCGTTAACTTGGTTGATGTAGTCGTACGTCTCCACGGCCCGACCGATCAAGCACCGAAACTACGGCACCTCCGAGTTCTAGCACACGTTCAGCTCGATGACGATCCCCGGACTCCGATCCAGCAAAGTGTCGGGGAAGAGTTCCGTCATCACGACAGCGTGGTGACGATCTTGATGTTCTACCGTCGCAGGGCTTCGCCTAAGCACCGCTACAATATTATCGAGGACTATGGTGGAAGGGGGCACCGCACACAGCTAAGAATATGATCACGTGGATCAACTTGTGTGTCTAGGGGTGCCCCTTGCCTCCGTATATAAAGGATCCAAGGGGGGTGCGACCGGCCCTAGTAGGAGGCGCGCAGGAGGAGTCCTACTCCTACCGAGAGTAGGACTCCCCTCCCTTTCCTTGTCTAAGTAGGAGAGGGGGAAGGAGAGAAGGAAAAGGGGGGGCGCCGCCCCTCCCTCCTTGTCCAATTCGGACTAGGGGGAGAGGGGGCGCGCGGCCTGCCCTGGCAGCCCCTCCTCTTCTCCACTTTAGGCCCATGAGGCCCATTAACCCCCGGGGGGTTCCGGTAACCCCCCGGTGCTCCGGTTTTATCCGAAACTTCCCCGGAACACTTCCGGTGTCCGAATATATCCGTCCAATATATCAATCTTCATGTCTCGACCATTTCGAGACTCCTCGTTATGTCCGTGATCTCATCCGGGACTCCGAACTAACTTCGGTACATCAAAATGTATAAACTCATAATATAACTGTCATCGTAACCTTAAGCGTGCGGACCCTACGGGTTCGAGAACAATGTAGACATGACCGAGACACGTCTCCGGTCAATAACCAATAGCGGAACCTGGATGCTCATATTGGCTCCTACATATTCTACGAAGATCTTTTATCGGTCAGACCGCATAACAACATACGTTGTTCCCTTTGTCATCGGTATGTTACTTGCCCGAGATTCGATCGTCGGTATCCATACCTAGTTCAATCTCGTTACCGGCAAGTCTCTTTACTCGTTCCGTAATACATCATCCCGCAACTAACTCATTAGTTGCAATGCTTGCAAGGCTTCAGTGATGTGTATTACCGAGAGGGCCCAGAGATACCTCTCCGACAATCGGAGTGACAAATCCTAATCTCGAAATACGCCAACCCAACATGTACCTTTGGAGACACCTGTAGAGATCCTTTATAATCACCCAGTTACGTTGTGACGTTTGGTAGCACACAAAGTGTTCCTCCGGCAAACGGGAGTTGCATAATCTCATAGTCATAGGAACATGTATAAGTCATGAAGAAAGCAATAGCAACATACTAAACGATCGGGTGCTAGCTAATGGAATGGGTCATGTCAATCAGATCATTCAACTAATGATGTGATCCCGTTAATCAAATAACAACTCTTTGTCCATGGTTAGGGAAACATAACCATCTTTGATTAACAAGCTAGTCAAGTAGAGGCATACTAGTGACACTCTGTTTGTCTATGTATTCACACATGTATTATGTTTCCGGTTAATACAATTCTAGCATGAATAATAAACATTTATCATGAAATAAGGAAATAAATAATAACTTTATTATTGCCTCTAGGGCATATTTCCTTCAGTCTCCCACTTGCACTAGAGTCAATAATCTAGTTCACATCGCCATGTGATTTAATAGCAATAGTTCACATCACCATGTGATTAACACCCATAGTCCACATCGATATGTGACCAACACCCAAAGGGTTTACTAGAGTCAGTATTCTAGTTCACATCGCTATGTGACTAACACCCAAAGAGTACTAAGGTGTGATCATGTTTTGCTTGTGAGATAATTTTAGTCACCGGGTCTGTTATATTCAGATCCGTAAGTATTTTGCAAATATTTATGTCAACAATGCTCTGCACGGAGCTACTCTAGCTAATTGCTCCCACTTTCAATATGTATCTAGATTGAGACTTTGATTCATCTAGATTAGTGTCAAAAACTTGCATCGGGCGTAACCCTTTACGACGAACCTTTTTTCACTTCCATTATCGAGAAACATATCCTTATTCCACTAAGGATAATTTTGACCGCTGTCCAGTGATCTACTCCTAGATCACTATTGTACTCCCTTGCCAAACTCAGTGGTAGGGTATACAATAGATCTGGTACACAGCATGGCATACTTTATAGAACCTATGACCAAGGCATAGGGAATGACATTCATTCTCTTTCTATCTTCTGTCGTGGTCGGGCTTTGAGTCTTACTCAATTTCACACCTTGTAACATAGGCAAGAAACTCTTTCTTTGACTGTTCCATTTTGAACTACTTCAAAATCTTGTCAAGGTATGTATTTATTGAAAAACCTTATCAAGCGTCTTGATCTATCTCTATAGATCTTGATGCTCAATATGTAAGCAACTTCACCGAGGTCTTTCTTTGAAAAACTCCTTTCAAACACTCCTTTATGCTTTGCAGAATAATTCTACATTATTTCCGATCAACAATATGTCATTCACATATACTTATCAGAAATGTTGTAGTGCTCCCACCCACTTTCTTGTAAATACACGCTTTACCGCAAGTCTGTATAAAACTATATGCTTTGATCAACTTATCAAAGCGTATATTCCAACTCTGAGATGCTTACACCAGTCCATAGATGGATCGCTGGAGTTTGCATATTTTGTTAACACCTTTAGGATTGACAAAAACTTCTGGTTGCATCATATACAACTCTTCTTTAATAAATCCATTAAGGATTGCAGTTTTGTTATCCATTTGCCAGATTTCATAAAATGCGGCAATTGCTAACATGATTCGGACAGATTTAAGCATAGATACGAGTGAGAAACTCTCATCGTAGTCAACACCTTGAACTTGTCGAAAACCTTTTGCGACAATTCTAGCTTTGTAGATAGTAACACTACTATCAGCGTCTGTCTTCCTCTTGAAGATCCATTTATTTTCTATGGCTTGCCGATCATCAGGCAAGTCAACCAAAGTCCATACTTTGTTCTCATACATGGATCCCATCTCAGATTTCATGGCCTCAAGCCATTTTGCGGAATCTGGGCTCATCATCACTTCCTCATAGTTCGCAAGTTCGTCATGGTCTAGTAACATGACTTCCAGAACAGGATTACCGTACCACTCTGGTGCGGATCTCACTCTGTTTTACCTACGAGATTCGGTAGTAACTTGATCTGAAGTTACATGATCATCATCATTAGCTTCCTCACTAATTGGTGTAGTAGTCACAAGAACATATTTCTGTGATGAACTATTTTCCAATAAGGGAGAAGGTACAATTACCTTATCAAGTTTTCTACTTTCCTCCCACTCACTTCTTTCGAGAAAAACTCCTTCTCTAGAAAGGATCCATTCTTAGCAACGAATGTCTTGCCTTCGGATCTGTGATAGAAGGTGTACCCAATAGTCTCCTTTGGGTATCCTATGAAGACATATTTCTCCGATTTGGGTTTGAGCTTATCAGGATGAAACTTTTTCATATAAGCATCACAATCCCAAACTTTAAGAAACGACAACTTTGGTTTCTTGCCAAACCATAGTTCAGATTGTGTCGTCTCAACGGACTTAGATGGTGCCCTTTTAAACGTGAATGCAGCTGTCTTTAATGCATAACCCCAAAACGATAGTGGTAGATCGGTAAGAGATATCATAGACCGCACCATATCTAATAAAGTACGGTTATGATGTTCGGACACACCATTACACTGTGGTGTTCCAGGTGGCGTGAGTAGTGAAACTATTTCACATTATTTTTAACTGAAGGCCAAACTCGTAACTCAAATATTTTACTTCTGCGATCATATCGTAGAAACTTTTATTTTTGTTACGATGATTCTCCACTTCACTCTGAAGTTCTTTGAACTTTTCAAATGTTTCAGACTTGTGTTTCATCAAGTAGATATGCTCATATCTGCTCAAATCATCTGTGAAGATCAGAAAATAATGATACCTGTTGCGAGCCTCAATATTCATCGGACCACATACATCAGTATGTATGATTTCCAACAAATCTGTTGCTCTCTCCATAGTACCGGAGAACGGCATTTTAGTCATCTTGCCCATGAGGCACGGTTCGCAAGTACCAAGTGATTCATAATCAAGTGGTTCCAAAAATCCATCAGCATGGAGTTTCTTCATGCGCTTTACACCAATATGACCTAAACGGCAGTGCCACAAATAAGTTGCACTATCATTACTAACTTTGCATCTTTTGTTTTCAATATTATGATTATGTGTATCATTACGATCGAGATCCAACGAACTATTTTCATTGGGTGTGTAACCATATAAGGTTTTATTCATGTAAATAGAACAACAATTTATTCTCTTACTTAAATGAATAACCGTATTACAATAAACATGATCAAATCATATTCATGCTCAACGCAAACACCAAATAACACTTATTTAGGTTCAACACTAATCCCGAAAGTATAGGGAGTGTGCGATGATGATCATATCAATCTTGGAACCACTTCCAACACACATCGTCACTTTACCCTTAACTAGTCTCTGTTTATTCTGCAACTTCCATTTCGAGTTACTAATCTTAGCAACTGAACCAGTATCAAATACCGGGGGGTTGCTACGAACACTAGTAAAATACACATCAATAATCCGTATATCAAATATACCTTTGTTCACTTTGCCATCCTTATTATCCGCCAAATACTTGGGCCAGTTCCGCTTCCAGTGACCAATCCCTTTGCAGTAGAAGCACTTAGTCTCAGGCTTAGCACCAGACTTGGGCTTCTTTACTTGAGCAGCAACTTGCTTGCCGTTTTTCTTGAAGTTCTCCTTCTTCCCTTTGCCCTTTTCTTGAAACTAGTGATCTTGTCTACCATCAACACTTGATATTTTTCTTGATGTCTACCTTCATTGATTTCAGCATTACGAAGAGCTTGGGAATCATTTCCGTTATCCCTTGCATATCATAGTTCATCACGAAGTTCTACTAACTTGGTGATGGTGACTAGAGAATTCTGTCAATCACTATCTTATCTGGAATATTAACTCCCACTTGATTCAAGAAATTGTAGTACCCAGACAATCTGAGCACATGCTCACTGCTTGAGCTATTCTCCTCCATCTTTTAGCTATAGAACTTGTTGGAGACTTCGTATCTCTCAACTCGGGTATTTGCTTGAAATATTAACTTCAACTCCTGGAACATCTCATATGGTCCATGACGTTCAAAAACGTCTTTGAAGTCCCGATTCTAAGCCGTTAAGCATGGTGCACTAAACTATCAAGTAGTCATCATATTGAGCTAGCCAAACGTTCATAACATCTGCATCTGCTCCTGCAATAGGTCCGTCACCTAGCGGTGCATTAAGGACATAATTCTTATGTGCAGCAATGAGGATAAACCTCAGATTACGGATCCAATCCGCATTTGTGCTACTAACATTTTTCAACACAATTTTCTCTAGGAACATATCAAAATAAACACAGGGAAGCAACAACGCGAGCTATTGATCTACAACATGATTTGCAAAATACTACCAGGACTAAGTTCATGATAAATTTAAGTTCAATTTAATCATATTACTTAAGAACTCCTGCTTAGATAGACATCCCTCTAATCCTCTAAGTGATCACGTGATCCAAATCAACTAAACCATGTCCGATCATCACGTGAGATGGAGTAGTTTCATTGGTGAACATCACTATGTTGATCATATCTACTATATGATTCACGCTCGACCTTTCGGTCTCCGTGTTCCGAGGCCATATCTGTATATGCTTGGCTCGTCAAGTATAACCTGAGTATTCCGCGTGTGCAACTGTTTTGCACCCGTTGTATTTGAACGTAGAGCCTATCACACACGATCATCACGTGGTGTCTCAGCACGAAGAACTTTCGCAACGGTGCATGCTCAGGGAGAACACTTCTTGATAATTAGTGAGAGATCATCTTATAATGCTACCGTCAATCAAAGCAAGATAAGATGCATAAAAGATAAACATCACATGCAATCAATATAAGTGATATGATATGGCCATCATCATCTTGTGCTTGTGATCTCCATCCTCAAAGCACCGTCGTGATCACCATCATCACCGGCGTGACACCTTGATCTCCATCGTAGCATCGTTGTCGTCTCGCCAATCTCATGCTTCCACGACTATCGCTACCGCTTAGTGATAAAGTAAAGCATTACAACGCGATTGCATTGCATACAATAAAGCGACAACCATATGGCTCCTGCCAGTTGCCGATAACTCGGTTACAAAACATGATCATCTCATACAATAAAATTTAGCATCATGTCTTGACCATATCACATCACAACATGCCCTGCAAAAACAAGTTAGACGTCCTCTACTTTGTGGTTGCAAGTTTTACGTGGCTGCTGCGGGCTTAAGCAAGAACCAATCTTACCTACGCATCAAAACCACAATGATAGTTTGTCAAGTTGGTGTTATTTTAACCTTCGCAAGGACCGGGCGTAGCCACACTCGGTTCAACTAAAGTTGGAGAAACTGTCACCCGCTAGCCACCTTTGTGCAAAGCACGTCGAGAGAACCGGTCTCGCGTAAGCGTACGCGTAATGTCGGTCCGGGCCGCTTCATCCAACAATACCGCCGAACCAAAGTATGACATGCTGGTAAGCAGTATGACTTATATCGCCCACAACTCACTTGTGTTCTACTCATGCATATAACATCAACACATAAAACCTAGGCTCGGATGCCACTGTTGGGTTTCGTAGTAATTTCAAAAAAATTCCTACGCACACGCAAGATCATGGTGATGCACAGCAACGAGAGGGGGAGAGTGTGATCTACGTACCCTTGTAGATCGACAACGGAAGCGTTAACTTGGTTGATGTAGTCGTACGTCTCCACGGCCCGACCGATCAAGCACCGAAACTACGGCACCTCCGAGTTCTAGCACACGTTCAGCTCGATGACGATCCCCGGACTCCGATCTAGCAAAGTGTCAGGGAAGAGTTCCGTCAGCACGACGGCGTGGTGACGATCTTGATGTTCTACCGTCGCAGGGCTTCGCCTAAGCACCGCTGCAATATTAGCGAGGACTATGGTGGAAGGGGGCACCGCACACGGCTAAGAATATGATCACGTGGATCAACTTGTGTGTCTAGGGGTGCCCCTTGCCTCCGTATATAAAGGATCCAAGGGGGGGTGCGTCCGGCCCTAGTAGGAGGCGCGCAGGAGGAGTCCTACTCCTACCAGGAGTAGGACTCCCCTCCCTTTCCTTGTCTAAGTAGGAGAGGGGGAAGGAGAGAAGGAAAAGGGGGGCGCCACCCCTCCCTCCTTGTCCAATTCGGACAAGGGGGAGAGGGGGCGCGCGGCCTGCCCTGGCAGCCCCTCCTCTTCTCCACTTTAGGCCCATGAGGCCCATTAACCCCCCCAGGGGGTTCCGGTAACCCCCCGGTGCTCCGGTTTTATCCGAAACTTCCCCGGAACACTTCCGGTGTCCGAATATATCCGTCCAATATATCAATCTTTATGTCTCGACCATTTCAAGACTCCTCGTTATGTCTGTGATCACATCCGGGACTCCGAACTAACTTCAGTACATCAAAATGTATAAACTCATAATATAACTGTCATCGTAACCTTAAGCGTGCGGACCCTACGGGTTCGAGAACAATGTAGACATGACCAAGACACGTCTCCGGTCAATAACCAATAGCGGAACCTGGATGCTCATATTGGCTCCTACATATTCTACGAAGATCTTTTATCGGTCAGACCGCATAACAACATACGTTGTTCCCTTTGTCACCAGTATGTTACTTGCCCGAGATTCGATCGTCGGTATCGCATACCTAGTTCAATCTCGTTACCGGCAAGTCTCTTTACTCGTTCCGTAATACATCATCCCGCAACTAACTCATTAGTTGCAATGCTTGCAAGGCTTCAGTGATGTGTATTATCGAGAGGGCCCAGAGATACCTCTCCGACAATCGGAGTGACAAATCCTAATCTCGAAATACGCCAACCCAACATGTACCTTTGGAGACACCTGTAGAGCTCCTTTATAATCACCCAGTTACGTTGTGACGTTTGGTAGCACACAAAGTGTTCCTCCGGCAAACGGGAGTTGCATAATCTCATAGTCATAGGAACATGTATAAGTCATGAAGAAAGCAATAGCAACATACTAAACGATCGGGTGCTAAGCTAATGGAATGGGTCATGTCAATCAGATCATTCAACTAATGATGTGATCCCGTTAATCAAATGACAACTCTTTGTCCATGGTTAGGAAACATAACCATCTTTGATTAACGAGCTAGTCAAGTAGAGGCATACTAGTGACACTCTGTTTGTCTATGTATTCACACATGTATTATGTTTCCGGTTAATACAATTCTAGCATGAATAATAAACATTTATCATGAAATAAGGAAATAAATAATAACTTTATTATTGCCCCTAGGGCATATTTCCTTCAGGATTCTCCATGTACAACCTCCCAAACTGGGTGAGATGCTGCTTTTTACTCCAAACCTTCCCGCTTTCTTTGTCATAAATATTTACCTTGCTATTTCATAGCAGGAACTACGAAAAGCTGTGAGGGAGATTCACAGCCCATCTCCACAGCCAGAGGACCCTGATCGAGCCCTCGATCCCGGACTCGAAGAAGATCCGGACATATTTGTGGAGCTCATCGACAAGACGTTTTATCAGTTAAGCCGCGACGGTGCCTTGGTGGCCATCACCGCCGATTATACTGGACTGCTCCCTGCATCACATGTAAGTAAAGCCGGAGTCCCAACTTCCGAGAAGGATCCCCTTTTTCGCACTTCACCCACCGCACACGTATGGTGTCTTGCATGGAAGGCCCTCGGGACGCCATGCCGAACCCACAGTGACTCACCAACAAGGGGCACCGAAACCGGGTAGGCTTAAAAGGAAGGTGGTCAGGACTGAGATGCCGTCGCAGAGGTATGAAAAAGAACCCTGCTCCGTGGTTATTGTCTTTAAAATATAATAACGTCTGTGGTCAAAACCAGGAAAAACGCTCGCTGGACCGTATCCGGAGAGCCTGCCAGCCATGCCTCCACCAGCCGGGCTCCAGAGCCGGACTTGGAGGCAGATGCTAATGTGGGGACAACGTCGGATATTCCTCCTGCCGAGGATGCGGATAGGCTGTCCGCTACAAATTCCGAAGTGGAGAGTGCCATGAAGGACAGGCGTTGCCGGGCCGTACTCCGCGACCCCGGTTTTTCTGAAGAGGCGTTTGATGCCTTCAACTCAGAGGACGCGTACATCCGAGCTGCTCAAAATGGTCTTGCCAGAGCCACGGACCAGTATGTAAAGGATATACGGGTAAGAAAATATGATAATTATATATATATCAGTAGCCCCTGAGACTTGAAATAGTTGGCACAACTAATTTAAGGATCATTATTTGCATAGGTTCTTACTGAGAAGAATACCCAGTTGTCTCAAGAGTTGGAGGAGTGCAAAGCCCAGCTACACGCCGCAGTTGCCAAAATGGAGGAGTCCAAGAAGGCCCCATCTGGTAACACTTGTTCCTATCAAAAAGAACGAGATATACCAGTTAATATTTGGCTTGCATGCTAATCTAATCAATAGATTCTGCAAATGATCTCAGAGTGAATCCGAAGGAGCAACATGCTCAACGACAGCTGAAGGCTGGCAAGTGCATGCTTACACAAGTTAGGCAGGAGAAAAATGATCTCCAAGGTGCCAATACCCGGTTGGATGTTCAACTGAAAGATGTTCGGGCCCAGCTGGCTGACTCCGTAAAGGAGAATAAGAGGCTTCGACGCGGTATTTTTAGTAAGTGCTTGAGCGAACTTCTATAGAGTTCGACGAAGAAACCAGCTAACAGAGTTATATCTGTAGGTATGCTGACGGGCCGTCCCAGAGAGGAGATGCCCGGGGCTGCGGGAGATCTTCTGCCAGAGCTCTCACAACTGCACGAACAAGTTCAGAAGGTGATGCAGGACCTTGCCCAGGCCTTGTGGCCATCTGCCTCCCTGCCAAGAGGCATGGGGGAGCTTGTAGAGATACTCAAGGGAGCGCGGCGGCGCTTCCGATTATGGAAGATATCTGCATGTCGACAAGGTGCAAGGGAAGCCTGGGCCATGGTGAAGACTCGATATACCAAGGCTGACCCGAACCATATGGCCGAGGTCGGACCTATAGGGCCTGACGGGAAAGAGATCTCCGTCAGCTTGGTGTATGACCAGGTGAAATTAGCCGCAAAGTATTCCCAACAGGATTGTAGTCTAGACAGCCTGTTGGATGGTATAGAAGAAGAAGTTAGTCAGTCTAAGTGATTGTGTACTTCGAGTGACATATATTGTCCCTAGCCGGATTGTAAATCATTTGTCATGGCGGACCTTTTCTCTTCGACCTCCGGACCCGACAGTCCGGAGTGTATTCGAATACCCGCTCAGTTATATAAAAACCAGGGTACGCGTGGAAACCAGGCATAGGGGTCATAAGTGCTTGAACAGAAAAGTACCCAACTAGTTATGTTATATTACATGGACAGTAAGAAACATCTTCCAGGGAGAATAGTTCCGTTAAGGGTTCCTTTCCCTGGGTACGCATGCATTAATGTGCATGTCCAAACTGCGACACAGACGCGGGATATAAACATCTGGGGGTATGTATTCTAATAAGTAAAAAAGTCATCCTTTGTTCGCCGACCGAATATTCCCTTAAGAACGCTAGCTTTTCGCTTCACCCAGTCTAAGGTACACGTCCGGCTGACCCGATAGTAACAATTGCAGAGGTGCTCCCCTTATGCCCTAGCCAAATTAACGGGAACGTAGGGCATAAACACAAGATCCAGGCAACCCAGCTTGGCCAAAACTTAAGTCATATCGATGCATATAATGGCAAAGAAAAGGTGCATGTGTAAAAATAACACATGTGCGGCAGGCATAGATCCAGGATCATAATTATATTAAGCTTCTGTATAAGAATCCCCCAGGTATAATGAGCGCGCTTAGCGCGTACAAATTGTGCAGTCAAGACACATTTTAACCTTTGAAGGCCGCGAAGAAAAGGAAGAAAGACAGAAAAATATAGATAACGAATATATAAAAAAATGATGGAGGTAAGGAGACGAACACAGAGTCCAGCGCTAGGCGTAGAACCTTCGGAGTCTGGCCGCGTTCCATGGGTTTGGCTCGAGTCGATTATCCGATGCATCCCGCAGACGGTATGCTCCACCGGTCAGAACTTTGTCAATAACAAAGGGACCTTCCCATTTGGGTTTGAGCTTGTCCTTTTTCTTCTCTGGTAGGCGTAGAACGAGTTTGCCAACATTATAAGTTTTGGCCCGTACTTCTCTGCTTTGATATCGTCGAGCCTGTTGTTGATAGAATGCGGATCGGGCTTTTTCCACGTCACGCTCCTCCTCCAGGGCGTCCAAACTGTCCTGCCGATCTAGCTCGGCTTCTTTCTCTTCGTACATGCGCACGCGAGGTGAGTCATGAATGATATCGTAGGGCAGTACCGCCTCTGCGCCGTACACCATAAAGAAAGGTGTGTATCCGGTAGTGCGATTTGGCGTGGTCCGCAACCCCCATAGTACGGAGTCGAGCTCCTTGACCCAGTGCGTATCTGATTCCTTCAAGGACCGCACTAGTCTAGGTTTAATGCCGCTCATTATAAGACCATTTGCTCGTTTGACTTGATCGTTAGTTTGAGGGTGATAGACGGATGCATAATCGAGCTTAATGCCCATGTTTCCGCACCAAGTTTTTACCTCATTGGTTGTAAAGTTCGAGTCATTATCGGTGATAATACTGTGGGGGACACCGTAGCAGTGTACAACCCCGGATATGAAATCTATCACTGGTCCGAATTCGGCCGTTTTAACTGGTTTGGCCTCTATCCATTTGGTGAATTTATCCACCATGACCAATAGGTACTTTTTCTTATGGCTTCCTCCTTTAAGGGGTCCGACCATATCAAGCCCCCAAACCGCGAAGGGCCAAGTAATGGGGATTGTTTGGAGGGCGGTAGGTGGCATATGGCTTTGGTTTGCAAAGAGCTGGCAACCGACGCAATGTTGAACAAGGTCCTGTGCGTCTGCTCGAGCTGTCGGCTAGTAGAAACCTGTACGGAAGACCTTACATACAAGGGCCCGAGCTGCGGCGTGATGGCCATCGAGTCCAGCATGAATTTCTGCCAAAAGTTGCCGTCCTTCCTCCTCGGAGATGCACCTTTGCAGTACTCCGATAGCGCTTTTATTATAAAGCTCTCCCTCGTGGACCTTGTAGGCTTTTGACTGCCGCACAATGCAACGTGCCTCGTTTTGGTCCTCAGGGAATTCTTGCCTATTTAGGTAAGCCAAGAAGGGTTCTGTCCATGGGGCGATGACAGCCATAATCACGTGGGCCGAAGGTGTTATCTCGGTGGCGGAGCCTCCGATTATGTCAGAGTGCTCGGGGTCTGGTGTTGTAGCTGGATCCGGACTATTGTTGCCAGTCTCCCCTTCCCACACCATGGATGGCTTAAATAGCCTTTCCAAGAAGATATTAGGTGGGACAGGGTCGCGCTTAGCGCCAATTCGGGCGAGGATATCCGCCGCTTGATTGTTTTCTTGGACCACATGGTGGAATTCGAGCCCCTCAAATCGAGCTGACATTTTGAGGACGACATTGCGATAAGCCGCCATTTTTGGGTCCTTGGCATCAAAATCTCCATTTATTTGAGATATTGCAAGGTTCGAATCCCCATGCACCTCTAGGTGTTGAATGCCCATGGAGACTGCCATCAGGAGACCATGCAACAGGGCCTCATATTCGGCTGCGTTGTTGGAGTCTTTGTATAATATTTGGAGTACGTATTGGACTGTATCTCCAGTTGGGGATGTCAGGATGACGCCTGCTCCCAGACCCGCCAGCATTTTAGAGCCGTCAAAGTGCATAATCCAATTGGAGTACGCGTCGTATTCTTTAGGGAGTTCGGCTTCTGTCCATTCGGCGACGAAGTCGGCCAGTACTTGTGACTTAATGGCTCGCCGTGGTTTGTATGATATGTCGAACGAGAGGAGCTCAATAGCCCATTTAGCAATTCGGCCCGTGGCATCGCGGTTGTTTATAATGTCGTTGAGTGGAACCTCGGAGGCCACCGTAATTGAACACTCTTGAAAGTAGTGTCGTAGTTTTCGGGATGCAATGAAGACCGCGTATGCTATCTTTTGATACTGTGGGTACCGGGATTTGCATGGAGTGAGGACAGTAGATACGTAGTATACCGGCTTCTGAAGCGGGAACTTATGTCCGTCCCTTTCTTGTTCGACGACGAGCACTGCACTTACAACCTGGTGTGTTGCCGCTATATATAACAGCATTGGTTCGCTGATATTTGGCGCGGCCAAGATTGGGTTGCTGGGCAAAGCAGCTTTTATTTCTTCCAATCCGGTCGTGGCCGCATCTGTCCACTCGAAGTGTTCGGTGTGCCAGAGAAGGCGATAAAGAGGTAATGCATTTTCTCCCAATCGGGAGATAAAGTGGCTTAAAGCAGCCACGCATCCAATTAATTTCTGGATTTGCTTGAGGTTTGTTGGGATAGCCAATTGTGACAAAGCTTGGATTTTAGTCGGATTCGCTTCAATTCCTTTGTTGGAAACGATGAAGCCCAAGAGCTTCCCGGTGGGTACACCAAAAACGCATTTTTCCGGATTGAGCTTAATGTCATATGTTCGGAGATTATCGAACGTGAGCCTCAAGTCATCTATCAAGGATTCGACGTGTCTGGTTTTAATTACCACATCGTCTACGTATGCCTCCACTGTTTTGCCGATTTGTGCTTTCAGGCATGTCTGAATCATGCGTTGATAGGTCGCACCGGCATTTTTGAGCCCGAAAGGCATGGTGTTGAAACAGAAGGGGTCATATGGAGTAATGAATGCCGTTGCGGCTTGATCGGGCTCCGCCATCTTGATTTGATGGTATCCAGAGTATGCGTCAAGGAAACACAACGAATCGTGTCCCGCGGTAGCATCGATAATTTGATCGATGCGGGGGAGGGGGAAGGGATCCTTGGGGCAAGCCTTGTTAAGGTCCTTAAAATCGACACATAGGCGCCAGGATTTGTCCTTCTTTGGTACCATCACCAAGTTTGCTAGCCAGTCCGGATGTTTTATTTCTCTAATGAATCCGGCCTCGAGTAACTTGGCTAGTTCTTCTCCCATGGCTTGTCGCTTGGGTTCGGAGAAACGCCGAAGAGTTTGCTTGACCGACTTGTATCCCTTTAGAATGTTTAGGCTATGCTCGGCCAGCCTGCGTGGGATGCCTGGCATATCTGAAGGATGACTTGCGAAGATGTCCCAATTCTCGCGTAAGAACTGCCGCAGTGCGGCATCTGTTGCGGGGTTCAGTTGTGCCTTGATAGATGCTGTTTTTGTAGGGTCTGTTGGGTGGACCTGGAATTTGACTATTTCATCCGCTGGTTTAAAGGAGGTGGACTTGGGTCTTTTGTCGAGTATCACGTCGTCCCTGTCCACTGTAGAGCGCAGCGCAGTTAGTTCTTCGGCCGTGAGGGCTTCGGATAACGCTTCGAGGGCCAGTGCGGCGGTTTTATTTTCGGTGCGGAGTGCTATGTCCGGATCACTAGCTAGAGTGATTATTCCATTGGGCCCGGGCATCTTGAGCTTCATGTACCCGTAATGGGGTATAGCTTGGAAGATCGTGAATGCCTCTCGCCCTAGAAGGGCATGGTATCCGCTGCTAAACGGGGCCACTTGGAATGTGATTTCTTCAGACCTGTAATTCTCCGGCATGCCGAATACCACATCTAGTGTGATTTTCCCCGCACATCGCGCCTCCCGACTAGGGATGATTCCTCTGAAGGTCGTGTTGCTTTGCTCAATGCGGCTCTTGTCTATTTCCATTTTTCTAAGAGTCTCCTCATAGATGAGGTTTAATCCGCTGCCACCGTCCATGAGTACTTTAGTAAGCCGGAAGCCGTCCACAATTGGACTAAGGACCAAAGCGGCTGGAGCTCGGGCTGTGCGGAATTGAGGTTTGTCACTGGCATTGAAGGTTATGGCCATGTCGTTCCATGGATTTATCGTTGCAACGTGGCAGACTTCGGTGAGGCTGCGAAGTGCCCGCTTGCGCCTATTGTTTGAGGCGAAAGTCTCGAAGACTGTCAGTACTGTATTGTTATTTTCTGCGGGAGGGTGCTCTGCAGTATTGTTGACGAGGAGATCCTCGCCGCTCCTGGCCACCTGCCGGAGTATCCAACATGCTCTAAGGTTGTGTGTTGGCATGGTATCCGATGTACTGTGAATTTTGCATGGCCCATTGAGCCATCCCTCCAATACGGTTCCGCGCCCTGTAGTGGGTTTTGGCTTCTTTGTAATTGGATTGGGTGACTTACGAGAGTACACCCTTTTAGTTCGGACAGAGGGTTTAGTTAGAGCCGGAGGATCCCAAAACTTTCCATCGCATAGTACTTTCGTACTATGGACGCCAAGTCAGCGAAGTGTGTTATATCACGGCGACTTATGGCGTTGAGGATTCCCTTGTCCACGCAATTTTTGCAAAAGAATGAAATTGCGTCTTCCTCGCGACAGTCCTTCACCTTGCTTATTGCAAGGAGGGATCTGGCCCAATAGTGATGTACTGTCTCTTGGGGCTCTTGTCTAATATGGGAAAGATCACTTATGTGAGGGTGGGTGGGTAGATTTAAGTCCAAACCCTAACCCGGTCTGAGACCCAAAGGAGTTTCCGAGCTTGGTAGTTCGGGCTCTGGGACGTTGCCCAACGGTACTAGCCTGCTGTTTGATTCCGGGTTCGAAGCTTGGGCCATGTCCTCCCGTAGACGGGTATCTGGCTCGGAGCGCTCGGGAATCCAGACATAGTTTGTCCTCAAAATAGAGGAAGAATCGCTGCATCGCTCCTCTATCACCGCTATCTGATGGGTTACCGGCGGAGAGTTAATCTCCCTTTGGTCGGGTTTCAGCCCGATCCGATCATGGTCCGTAGCGACTCCCAAGGCGGCGATGCGATCCAAGAGCTCATTCAAAGAAGAGAGCTCCATTGGATCCATCTGCTCGGTGAATGTCGAGCCGACATGGAGGCTATTTTTGATGACCCGAGAAGTCATCGTCGGCGCGACGGCCGATGGGGCGGTCACGACGAAGCCGCCTAATCGGAGGGTTTGGCCTGCAGCCAGGGCTCCCCAGAGGTAACGTTGTCCCTGACAACAAGACGAGCCATCAGGCCTTATCATGATGGCACAGTGGAACTCTCAATGAAAGCACCAATGTCGGTGTCAAAACCGACGGATCTCGGGTAGGGGGTCCCGAACTGTGCGTCTAAGGCGGATGGTAACAGGAGGCGGGGGACACAATGTTTACCCAGGTTCGGGCCCTCTCGATGGAGGTAATACCCTACTTCCTGCTTGATTGATCTTGATGATATGAGTATTACAAGAATTGATCTACCACGAGATCGGAGAGTCTAAACCCTAGAAGCTAGCCTATGGTATGATTGTTGTTGTCCTACGGACTAAACCCTCCAGTTTATATAGACACCGGAGGGGCTAGGGTTACACAGAGTCGGTTACAAGGGAGGAGATCTACATATCTGAATTGCCAAGCTTGCCTTCCACGCAAAGGAGAGTCCCACCCGGACACGTGACGAAGTCTTCAATCTTGTATCTTCATAGTCCAATAGTCCAGCCAAGGGATATAGTCCGGCTGTCCGAGGACCCCCTAATCCAGGACTCCCTCAACGCAGGCCCGCCTTCGGCCATAAGACCGACTTCTGCTGCATCCAGCAACCGAGTGATTCTCTTAATGATGGATTCTATGTCCTACACCCCATGCTGGAGTACAGACGGGATCACCAGAACCTTCACATGTCACCTAGATCCGGCGATGCCCATATTCTGCAATGTGCAAAGAACTTAGGATATATCGAGGATCATCGACTTCGAGCTGAGTTCTATCACATCCAACACGAACTTGCCCAAATCATCATGAAGGAGGTCGTCGGAAAAACAGGGATGTTCTACGAAGAAGGACAAATGTCGCGGGAAGACGTCCGAACATGTGTAGCCACTCAGCATCTCAACCTGAAGCCTTTCACTAAGCTCGGGGACTATCTCCCTGACTTGGATGGATGGCACGACATGGAGTGATTGTCGATATATGACAATGTGTCCGTTTAGTCCATACTATATGTATGATGAAACTTTGAATTATGCACGACGAAACTTTATTTGTGATGTAATTAAACCGTCCTCCTCGAGTAGCGAAGATCACTCTAGTTAGGGCATTTTGGGTACGATGAACTTTGTTATTTATGCTTATGATATGTTGCTTCTATTTTTGCCAAGTCTGTCTATTTCTGTTGCTCAGCTATATATGTTGCATATCATTGACTCATGTGACGATGCAGGTGTATAGATCATCAATGGCGAAGAAGTGCTACGCCAGGAGTATACGACGAGTGGCTGGAATGTAAGGCCCAGGTGTACCGGTTTCCGAGCAATAGCTAGTAGTTAGTTTAGGTTCACGCTAATGCGAGAGAGGGATACGAACTCCTGTACTGCATAGTTTCGCTCTCACTCAAAGTGATAGCTCTTCTCGCGTATATCATTGTTTAGATGGATGATGATGTAGTTGCAAGTAATCGAGACTTGTATTGCTATTTTTGAGATGATGACGAGAGACCACTTTGTGTTGGATGATGATTATGATGATGACATGATTTGATGAGACTATTTGTATGTATATGCTATGGTTACATTTGTATGTGTATGATATGCTAAAGATTATTGTATAAAGCCTATTCAAATTTAAAACAAATATGTAGAAAAAAT
The DNA here is from genome assembly GCF_003073215.2 of Triticum urartu. Classification (NCBI taxonomy): domain Eukaryota; kingdom Viridiplantae; phylum Streptophyta; class Magnoliopsida; order Poales; family Poaceae; genus Triticum; species Triticum urartu. The sequence goes on along the minus strand of NC_053028.1, from coordinate 98,320,666 downwards.
AGAAACTAATAAAACTAGCAGTAGCGAGGGGAACAAAGTTAGCAGTAGCGCTTCCTGCTAAAAAGCGCTGCAGATATTAGCAGCAGCGCTCTGCACTAAAGCGCGCTACTACTAGCCATGTATAGCAGTAGCATGGGACGACAAGCACTACTGCTACACGTTAGCTATAGCGCCTTATCAGTAGCGCGTCCTCCCACGCTACTGATAGGGAAAATACTCGCGCTACTGCTAGGGTTTTCCCTAGTAGTGGCCCCCGAACCTTGAAACGGACGGGACGACCAAGTTAAGGATCTATAAGTATATGCAATTCTTGATATTTCGCAGGCTTTGAGGGAACAGAGTGAGAAACTATCTGAGGACCTCAAGCTGAGCCAAACACAGTTGCTGATACAAAAGCCGGGCTAGAGGCGGTCAAGAAGTTCACCAGCGAAGCCCATGGTGAGGGAAAATTTTCATAACACATGAATTATTTGGGGTACTTTGTTTAACACGGTCTTTCCTTATAGCAGCTGAATCCATAGGTCAACTTCAAAAAGATCTGGACGCAACCAGGGAGGCTCAAAGGTGCGCCCAGTCACAGCATGAAGCTGGCCACCGAGTACTGATGCGAAGTCACAAGGAAAAGAACAAATTGAAGGTGGAAAACCAAAAACAGGTCGAAGAAATCAAGAGTTTAAAAACTCAACTGGCGCAAGCCCTAGAGGAGAACCAGAGATTGAAGGGCGGCATGTTTGGTAAGTGATAGTTTGTTGTGCATGCACGTATATACTTGCGGTGTTTTAATGTAAAGGATGCACCGTGCCTTGTGCTAGGTCCCCTGACGAGGCGTCCCGAAGAAGAGGTCAGCTCCTTTGGAGGGAACCTTTTGAAAGAGCTATCCATTGTGCAAGAGAGAGCTCGGAAAGCCATGAAAAGTATGGTCAAGGCGTTATGGCCAATAGAGACACCTCTGGAAGGCATGGCCGAATTGGCCAATCGCTTTAAAGGAGCGCGACGTCGTTTTGAGCTATGGAAGATATCAGCTTGTTGAGAAGGAGCGCGCGAAGCCTGGGCGATGGTGAAGACCCGATTTACCAAACTCAAACCAAATCATATGGTTAGTGTTGGATCGATAGGGCCATACGGGCAAGAAATACCGCTTCTCCTGGTGTACAACCAAGTTATGCCTGCTGCTCTTCCCAAGAGGATTGTGATACGTCTCCAACGTATCTATAATTTTTGATTGCTCCATGCTATTATATTATCTATTTTGGATGTTAATGGGCTTTATTTTACACTTCTATATCATTTTTAGGACTAACCTACTAACCGGAGGCCTAGCCCAAATTGATGTTTTTTTGCCTATTTTAGGGTTTCGCAGAAAAGGAATATCAAATGGAGTCCAAACGGAATGAAACCTTTGGGAACATGATTTTCTCAACAAACGTGATACAGGAGACTTGGAGTGGGCGTCAAGAAACGATCGATAAGGGCATGAGGCAGGGGGCGCGCCTACCCCCTAGGCGCGCCCTCCACCCTCGTGGGCCCCTCGTTGCTCCACCGACGTACTTCTTCCTCCTATATATATCCACGTACCCCCCCCCCAAACATCCAAGGGCACCACGAAAACCTAATTCCACCACTGCAACCTTCTGTACCCGAGAGATCCCATCTTGGGGCCTTTCCCGTAGCTCCGCCGGAGGGGGCATCACGGAGGGCCTCTACATCAACTCCATGGCCTCTCCGGTGATGTGTGAGTAGTTTATTTCAAACCTACGGGTCCATAGTTATTAGCTAGATGGCTTCTTCTCTCTCTTTGGATCTCAATACAAAGTTCTCCTCGATCTTCTTGGAGATCTATTCGATGTAATCTTCTTTTGTGGTGTGTTTGTCGAGATCCGATGAATTGTGGGTTTATGATCAAGTTTATCTATGAACAATATTTGATTCTCCTCTGAATTCTTTTATGTATGATTGGTTTATCTTTGCAAGTCTCTTCGAATTATCAGTTTGGTTTGGCCTACTAGATTGATCTTTCTTGCAATGGGAGAAGTGCTTAGCTTTGGGTTCAATCTTGCGGTGCTCGATCCCAGTGACAAAAAGGGAACCGACACGTATTGTATTGTTGCCATCGAGGATAAAAAGATGGGATTTATATCATATTGCATGAGTTTATCCCTTTACATCATGCCATCTTACTTAAAGCATTACTCTGTTCTTATGAACTTAATACTCTAGATGCATGCTATATAGCAGTCGATGTGTGGAGTAATAGTAGTAGGTGCAGAATCGTTTCGGTCTACTTGTCGCGGACGTGATGCCTATATACATGATCATACCTAGATATTCTCATAACTACGCTCAATTCTATCAATTACTCGACAGTAATTCGTTTACCCACCGTAATACTTATGCTCTTGAGAGAAGCCACTAGTGAAACCTATGGCCCCGGGGTCTATCTTCCATCATATTAAACTTCCAACACTTAGTTATTTCTATTGCCATTTATTCTACTTTGCATCTTTATTTCTCTTTATCACAAAAATATTATCTTATCATATCTCACTCTCGTAAGTGACCGTGAAGGGATTGACAACCCCTTTTATCGCGTTGGTTGCGAGGTTCTTATTTGTTTGTGTAGGTGCGTGGGACTCGAGCGTGATCTCCTACTGAATTGATACCTTGGTTCTCAAAAACTGAGGGAAATACTTACGCTACTTTACTGCATCACCATTTCCTCTTCAAGGGAAAACCAACACAGTGCTCAAGAGGTAGCAAGAAGGATTTCTGGCGCCGTTGCCGGGGAGATTCGCGCCAAGTCAAGTCAAGATTTGACTCCCAACAACGAGCCATCTTTGGCACCGTTGCCGGGGTCTACGCACAAGTCAAGACATACCAAGTACCCATCACAAACTCTTATCCCTCGCATTACATTATTTGCCATTTGCCTCTCTTTCTCCTCTCCCCCCACTTCACCCTTGCCGTTTTATTCGCCCTCTCTTTTCCGCTCACCTTTCTTTCGCCACGTCGGAATCAAAAAGGGTTGGGGGTTCTCTCCCGAGTTTTAGTACTTTGGACAATCCTTCTATTCTCTCTAAACTCATAAATAATGATGATATGGAAAGACCTACCGGAGTTATCAATGAGAATCTTAATAATTTTGATGAAGATGATTCCGGAATTTTTCGTTATTTACTCGATGAATCTTTGAAAGATGCTTGGGATAGACTATTAAGGATCTGGGCCAGCTATGTGCCCCAATACCAAATTGAAATTTACTTAAAGAGCTTTTATGTTGCCCTTCCTTCTTCGTTTAAGCATGTCTTAGATTCTATATTTGAAGAAGGTTTTCTTGAAGGGGATGCCGTAGATACTTATGAAAAGATGAAAACCATATTTGGGCACCCCATGAATGGGAAGATTGAATCTACATTTCCTTTGCTCTCCTACCAAAACGAATCTATCAAAGAGATGAAAGCTAGCTTAGATGCAAATTTTTGTAAAATGCTTAATCTTTCTTCTACGATTAACGGCCATGTGCTTTATCAAAATAGAAAGTTTAATGCCATAGATAATAAGTTTGCTCTTTTCTTCCCTAAAACCAAAGATGGCAATACCTAGATCTATCCTTGCTTTTATGCCTAGCTAGGGGCGTTAAACGATAGCGCTTCTTGGGAGGAAACCCAATTTTATTTTTATTCCTTGCTTTTTGCTCCTGTTTAGTAATAAATAATTTATCTAGCCTCTGTTTTGGTTATGTTTTTTGTGTTTAATTAGTGTTTGTGCCAAGTAGAACCGTTGGGAAGACTTGAGGAAAGTCTTTTTGATCTTGTTGTAAAAAACAGAAACTTTAGCGCTCACGAGAATTTCTGCCATTTTTATTTGGAAGGTTCTATTTAGTTAACTCTTTTTTCAGATGATTAATAGATAAATTCCTCACGTCCAGCAATTTATTTTAGAATTTTTGGGGTTCCAGAAGTTGCGTTAGCTACAGATTGCTACAGACTATTCTGGTTTTGACAGATTCTGTTTTTCGTGTGTTGTTTGCTTATTTTGATGAATCTATGGCTAGTAAAAGAGTTTATAAACCATAGAGAAGTTGGAATACAGTAGGTTTAACACCAATATAAATAAAGAATGAGTTCATTACAGTACCTTGAAGTGGTGTTTTGTTTTCTTTCGCTAACGAAGCTCACGAGATTTTCTATTTAAAGTTTTGTGTTGTGAAGTTTTCAAGTTTTGGGTAAAGATTTGATGGATTATGGAACAAGGAGTGTCAAGAGCCTAAGCTTGGGCATGCCCATGGCACCCCAAGGTAAAATTCAAGGACACCAAAAAGCCTAAGCTCCGGGGCATCCCCTCTCTCGTCTTCGTTCATCGTTAACTTTACTTGGAGCTATATTTTTATTCACCACATGATATGTGTTTTGCTTGGAGCGTCTTGTATGATTTGAGTCTTTGCTTTTTAGTTTACCATAATCATCCTTGCTGTACACACCTTTTGAGAGAGACTCACATGAATTGAAATTTATTAGAATACTCTATGTGCTTCACTTATATCTTTTGAGCTATATAGTTTTTGCTCTAGTGCTTCACTTATATCTTTTAGAGCACGACGGTGGTTTTATTTTATAGAAATAATTGATCTCTCATGCTTCACTTATATTATTTTGAGAGTCCTTTAGAACAACATGGCAATTTGCTTTTAGGCTTAATAAAAATGCATTGAATACTAAGAGAAGTTTGATACTTGATGATTGTTTTGAGATATGGAGATAGTGATATCAAAGTTGTGCTAGTTGAGTAGTTGTGAATTTTAGAAATACTTGCGTTGAAGTTTGCAAGTCCCGTAGCATGCACGTATGGTAAACGTTGTGTAACAAATTTGAAACATGAGGTGTTATTTGATTGTCTTCCTTATGAGTGGCGGTCGAGGACAAGCGATGTTCTTTTCCTACCAATCTACCCCCCTAGGAGCATGCGCGTAATACTTGGTTTTTGATGACTTGTAGATTTTTGCAATAAGTATGTGAGTTCTTTATGACTAATGTTGAGTCCATGGATTATACGCACTCTCACCCTTCCATCATTGCTAGCCTCTTTGGTACCGTGCATTGCCCTTTCTCACCTTGAGAGTTGGTGCAAACTTTGCCGGTGCATCCAAATCCTGTGATACGATACGCTCTATCACACATAAACCTCCTTATATCTTCCTCAAAACAGCCAGCATACCTACCTATTATGGCATTTCCATAGCCATTCCGAAATATATTGCCATGCAACTTTCCACCGTTCCGTTTATTATGACACGCATCATCATTGTCATATTGCCTTGCATGATCATGTAGTTGACATCGTATTTGTGGCAAAGCCACCATTCATAATTTTTTCATACATGACACTCATGAGCCATTGCACATCCCGGTACACCGTCGGAGGCATTCATATAGAGTCATATCTTGTTCTAGTATCGAGTTGTAATCATTGAGTTGTAAATAAATAGAAGTGTGACGATCATCATTATAGAGCATTGTCCCAAATAAAAAATAAAAAGAGAAAGGCAAAAAAAAGAAGGCCCAAAAAAGGGGCAATGCTACTATCCTTTTTCCACACTTGTGCTTCAAAGTAGCACCATGATCTTTATGATAGAGAGTCTCTTGTTTTGTCATTTTCATATACTAGTGGGAACTTTTCATTATAGAACTTGGCTTGTATATTCCAACAATGGGCCTCCTCAAGTGCCCTAGGTCTTCGTGAGCAAGCAAATTGGATGCACATCCACTTAGTTTCTTTTGTTGAGCTTTCATACATTTATAGCTTTAGTGTTGGAAATATGCCCTAGAGGCAATAATAAAAGCATTATTATTATATTTCCTTGTTCATGATAATTGTCTTTATTCATGCTATAATTGTGTTATCCGGAAATTGTAATACATGTGTGAATGATAGACACCAACATGTCCCTAGTAAGCCTCTAGTTGACTAGCTCGTTGATCAACAGATAGTCATGGTTTCCTGACTATGGACATTGGATGTCATTGATAACGAGATCACATCATTAGGAGAATGATGTGATGGACAAGACCCAATCCTAAACATAGCATAAGATCGTATAGTTCGTTTGCTAGAGTTTTCCAATGTCAAGTATCTTTTTCTTAGACCATGAGATCGTGTAACTCCCGGATACCGTAGGAGTGCTTTGGGTGTGCCAAACGTCACAACGTAACTGGGTGACTATAAAGGTATACTACGGGTATCTCCGAAAGTGTCTGTTGGGTTGACACGGATCAAGACTGGGATTTGTCACTCCGTATGACGGAGAGGTATCACTGGGCCCACTCGGTAATGCATCATCATAATGAGCTCAAAGTGACCAAGTGTCTGGTCACGGGATCATGCATTACGGTACGAGTAAAGTGACTTGCCGGTAACGAGATTGAACGAGGTATTGGGATACCGACGATCAGATCTCGGGCAAGTAACATACCGATTGACAAAGGGAATTGTATACGGGGTTGCTTGAATCCTCGACATCATGGTTCATCCGATGAGATCATCGAGGAGCATGTGGGAGCCAACATGGGTATCCAGATCCCGCTGTTGGTTATTGACCGGAGAGCGATCTCGGTCATGTCTACATGTCTCCCGAACCCGTAGGGTCTACACACTTAAGGTTCGATGACGCTAGGGTTGTAGGGATATGTATATGCAGTAACCCGAATGTTGTTCGAAGTCCCGGATGAGATCCCGGACGTCACGAGGAGTTCCGGAATGGTCCGAAGGTAAAGAATTATATATAGGAAGTACTATTTCGGGCATCGGGACAAGTTTCGGGGTCACCGGTATTGTACCGGGACCACCGGAAGGGTCCCGGGGGTCCACCGGGTGGGGCCACCTGCCCCGGGGGGCCACATGGGCTGTAGGGGGTGCGCCTTGGCCTATATGGGCCAAGGGCACCAGCCCCAAGAGGCCCATGCGCCTAGGGTTCAAGAAGGGAAGAGTCCCAAAGGGGGAAGGCACCTCCTAGGTGCCTTGGGGAGGAGGGATTCCTCCCCTTGGCCGCACCCCCCTAGGAGATTGGATCTCCTAGGGCCGGCGCCCCCCCTTGGCCCTCCTATATATAGTGGGGAGATGGAGGACTTCTGACAACACATCTTTGGTGCCTCCCTCTCCCTCTCCAACACATCCTCCTCCTCCATAGAGCTTGGCGAAGCCCTGCCGGATTACTGCAGCTCCATCACCACCATGCCGTCGTGCTGCTGCTGGAGCCATCTCCCTCAACCTCTCCTTCCCCCTTGCTGGATCAAGAAGAAGGAGACGTTACGCCGACCGTACGTGTGTTAAACGCGGAGGTGCCGTCCGTTCGGCGCTAGGATCTCCGGTGATTTGGATCACGTCGAGTACGCCTTCCTCATCCCCGTTCTTTGAACGCTTCCGCGCGTGATCTACAAAGGTATGTAGATGCAATCCAATCACTCGTTGCTAGATGAACTCCTAGATGGATCTTGGTGAAACCGTAGGAAATTTTTTGTTTTCTGCAACGTTCCCCAACATTTAGTGCATCCGTTGCATGGCAATCCCTACTCCTTGTATTGACATCAATTGATGGGCATCTCCCTAGCTCATTGATTAGCCGCGTAGATGTGAGACTTTCTCCTTTTTTGTCTTCTCCACATAACCCCCTATTCTATTCCACCCATAGTACTATATCCATGGCTCACGCTCATGTATCGCGTGAAAGTTGAAAAAAGTTTGAGATTACTAAAGTGTGAAACAATTGCTTGGCTTGTCATCGGGGTTGTGCATGATGAGAGCATTCTTGTGTGACAAAAATGGAGCATTACCGAACTATATGATTTTGTAGGGATGAACTTTCTTTGGCCATGTTATTTTGAGAAGACATGATTGCTTAGTTAGTATGCTTGAAGTATTATTATTTTTATGTCAATATTAAAATTTTATCTTGAATCTTTCGGATCTGAACATTCATGCCACAATACATAAAAATTACATTGAGAAATATGTTAGAAAGAATTCCACATCAAAAATTCTTCTTTTATCATTTACCTACTCGAGGACGAGCAGGAATTAAGCTTGGGGATGCTTGATACGTCTCCAACGTATCTATAATTTTTGATTGCTATATTATCTATTTTGGATGTTAATGGGCTTTATTTTACACTTTTATATCATTTTTCGGACTAACCTACTAACCGGAGGCCCAGCCCAAATTGCTATTTTTTTTGCCTATTTTAGGGTTTCGCAGAAAAGGAATATCAAACGGAGTCCGGATGGAATGAAACCTTCGGGAACATGATTTTCTCAACAAACGTGATCCAGGAGACTTGGAGTGGGCGTCAACAAATGATCAAGGAGGGCACGAGGCAAGGGGCGCGCCTACCCCCCTGGGCGCGCCCTCCACCCTTGTGGGCCCCTCGTTGCTCCACCGACGTACTTCTTCCTCCTATATATATCCACGTACCCCCAAACATCCAGAGGCACCACGAAAACATAATTCCACCGCCGCAACCTTCTGTACCCGAGAGATCCCATCTTGGGGCCTTTTCCGGAGCTCCGCCGGAGGGGGCATTGATCATGGAGGGCCTCTACATCAACTCCATGGCCTCTCCGGTGATGTGTGAGTAGTTTATTTCAGACCTACGGGTCCATAGTTATTAGCTAGATGGCTTCTTCTCTCTCTTTGGATCTCAATACAAAGTTCTCCTCGATCTTCTTGGAGATCTATTCGATGTAATGTTCTTTTGCAGTGTGTTTGTCGAGATCCGATGAATTGTGGGTTTATGATCAAGTTTATCTATGAACAATATTTGATTCTCCTCTAAATTCTTTTATGTATGATTGATTTATCTTTGCAAGTCTCTTTGAATTATCAGTTTGGTTTGGCCTACTAGATTGATCTTTCTTGCAATGGGAGAAGTGCTTAACTTTGGGTTCAATCTTGCAGTGCTCGATCCGAGTGACAGAAAGGGAACCGACACATATTGTATTGTTGCCATCGAGGATAAAAAGATGGGGTTTATATCATATGGCATGAGTTTATCCCTTTACATCATGTCATCTTACTTAAAGCATTACTCTGTTCTTATGAACTTAATACTCTAGATGCATGCTGGATAGCAGTCGATGTCTGGAGTAATAGTAGTAGATGCAGAATCGTTTCGGTCTACTTGTCACGGATGTGATGCCTAATACATTATCATACCTAGATATTCTCATAACTATGCTCAATTCTATCAATTGCTCGACAGTAATTCGTTTACCCACCGTAATACTTATGCTCTTGAGAGAAGCCACTAGTGAAACCTATGGCCCCCGGGTCTATCTTCCATCATATTAATCTTACAACACTTAGTTATTTCTATTGCCGTTTATTCTACTTTGCATCTTTATTTCTCTTTATCATAAAAATACCAAAAATATTATCTTATCATATCTTTCAAATCTCACTCTCGTAAGTGACCGTGAAGGGATTGACAACCCCTTTATCGCGTTGGTTGCGAGGTTCTTATTTGTTTGTGTAGGTGCGTGGGACTCGAGCGTGATCTCCTACTGGATTGATACCTTGGTTCTCAAAAACTAAGGGAAATACTTCCGCTACTTTACTACATCACCCTTTCCTCTTCAAGGGAAAACCAACGCAGTGCTCAAGAGGTAGCAGATTGTGCTCTGGATAGCTTGATAGATAATGTTGAGAAGGTTTCTCGATGCGTATTGTAAAATGTTGTCTTAACCGGCCATCGTCTTCCGCCTCTCCGACCAATGGTCGGGGAGTGTTATGTACTATGTGACCTGAAAAATAGGAAATCACTTCGGGTAACCAGGAAATCTGGTCATTTGGTGTGAACAGACAAAAGTGCACGCAGAGAGTTATATTATATCACCTTTTTAACGTAAGAAACATCTTCTGAAGAAAATAGTTCCTCCAAGGGTTCCTTTCTTCAGGCTCGTCATGTTAATCATAGACGTGGAGTCCGAATACTGATAGTATGCGGACATTTTTTTGGGGAATCAAACCCCAGTATTTGGCGGTGAACACATAATTATTTTCACTTCCCTTGTGGCCAACCCATTATTTTCTTAAGAACGCTAGCTTTCAGCTTCACCCGTCTGAGGTACGTACACGGCTGGCCCGGTCGTAGCAATCACAGAGGTGCTCCCTTTATCTCATAGACGAACAATCGGGAACGTAGGGGGTAAGCACAGGAGCCAGGCAACCCAACTTGGCAAAAACTTAAGTCAAATTGGTGCATATAATGGCTTTAAAGGTACAGGAAGGGTGCAAACACGGAAGAGACAAATTCATGCACGAAGAGTATATTGATTGGCTTCTTGAAAGGAGCCCCCAGATAGATCTGGGAATTACATGTGAGGATGCGTGCTTAAAGAGCCTAGCGCAGTTCAGTTCATCCGAACATAGCCCAAGAGGTGACAACTCCAAAAAGTAAAAAAGAAAAATACTATAACAAAGAAAACGGGAGTGAAGGTGACGACACTAGACTAGCCATAGAAGCGTCGAAGCCGTGCGGCCTTCCATGGGTTTGGTTCGAGGCGATTTTCCGCTAGATTGCGAAGACGATATGCTCCTCCTGCTAGCACTTCATCGATTATGAAAGGACCCTTCCATTTGGGCGAGAGCTTGTGCTTCTGCTTCTCAGGGAGGCGAAGGACTAGTTCGCCCATGTTGTATGCCTTCGCCCGAATTTCCCTGCTCTAGTAGCGCCGGGCTTGCTGTTGATAGAATGTAGAGTGAGATCGAGCTATGTCGCGCTCTCCTTCCAGGGCGCCCAGGCTGTCCCGCCGATCCAACTTGGCTTCCTTTTCTTCGTACATGCGCACTCGAGGCGCGTCATGAATGAGATCGCATGGGAGGACTACTTCCGAGCCGTACACCATGAAAAAAAGGTGTGTATCCTGTTGACCAGTTAGGGGTGGTGCACAGTCCCCATAATATGGAATCGAGTTCCTTTACCCAGTGGCAATCGGATTCCTTCAGGGAATGAACCAGACGGGGCTTTATGCCACTCATGATGAGTTTGTTGGCTCGTACGACATGTCCATTGGTCTGTGGGTGATATACCGAAGCGTAGTCGAGCTTGATGCCCATCTTAGCGCACAAGTCTTTGACTTCCTGTGTTGTAAAATTGGATCCATTGTCCGTGATTATGCTATGGGGAACACCATAATGGTGCACCACCCCGGATATGAAGTCGACAACTGGTCCGGATTCGACTGAAGTTACTGGTTTTGCCTCGATCCATTTAGTGAATTTGTCGACCATAACCAGTAAATATTTATTTTTCTTGGATCCCCCTTTAAGTGGTCCAATGCTACTTCTTGAGCTTCCGTTGATTTTCCCTTGAAGAGGAAAGGGTGATGCAGCAAAGTAGAGATAAATATTTTCCTTAGTTAAGAACCAAGGTATCAATCTAGTAGGAGGCACAAGCAAGTCCCCAATATATGCACCCGCACAAACTAACAAACACTTTCACACAACGCGAAGAAAGGGGTTGTCAATCCCTTCACGGTCACTTGCAAGAGTGAGATCTAATAGAGATAGATTTAAAAGATAAGTAAAAAAGCAAAATAAAGTAAACACAAATAAATTGCAACAAGGTATTTTTGGATTTTTGGTTTATAGATCTGAAAATAATATGATGGAAAATATACCCGGGGCCATAGGTTTCACTAGAGGCTTCTCTCTTGAATAAAGCATACGGTGGGTAAACAAATTACTATTGAGCAATTGATAGAAAAGCGCAAAGTTATGATGATATCTAAGGCAATGATCATGAATATAGGCATCATGTCCGTGATAAGTAGACCGACTCCTGCTTGCATCTACTACTATTACTCCACACATCGCCCGACTCCTGCCTGCATCTAGAGTATTAAGTTCATAAGAATAGAGTAACGCCTTAAGCAAGATGACATGATGTAGAGGGATAAACTCAAGCAATATGATATAAACCCCATCTTTTTATCCTTAATGGCAACAATACAATACATGCCTCGCTACCCCTCCTGTCACTGGGTGAGGACACCGCAAAATTGAACCCATCACAAAGCATCTCTCCCATTTCAAGAAAAACCAATCTAGTTGGCCAAACCGAATCGATAGATCGGAGAGAAATACTAAGCTATCTTAATCATGCATAAAAGAGTTTAGAGAAGACTCAAATAATATTCATAGATAACTTGATCATAAATCCACAATTCATTGGATCTCAACAAACGCACCAGAAAAGAAGATTACATCGAATAGATCTCCAAGAACATCGAGGAGAACATTGTATTGAAGATCAAAGAGAGAGAAGAAGCCATCTAGCTACTAGCTATGGACCCCCAGGTCCGTGGTAAACTACTCACACATCATTGGAAGGGCGGCAAGGTTGGTGTAGAGGCCCTCCGTGATCGAATCCTCCTCCAGCGGAGTGCTGGAAAAGGCCCCAAGATGGGATTCATGATGATCACCGCCGGTAGTGAGTAATTCCTTCGTAGTCTTGCTAGATGGTGGTGGGTTGGGTGAGATTCATCATGTAATCGAGTTAGTTTCGTTAGGGCTTGAATTCTAGTATCCACTATGTTCTGAGATTGATGTTGCTATGACTTTGTTATGCTTAATGCTTGTGACTAGGGTCCGAAAGCCATGATTTCAGATTTGAACCGTTTATGTTTTCACCATTATATCTATGTTCGTGATCCGATCTTGCAAGTTATATGCACCTATTACGTGTTATGATCCGTAAACCCCAAGGTGACAATAATTGGGATACTTTCCGGTGATGACCGTAGTTTGAGGAGTTCATGTATTTCACTATGTGTTAATGCTTTGTTCCGGTTCTATATTAAATGGAGGCCTTAATATCCCTTAGTTTCATTATGGACCATGCTGCCACGGGAGGATAGGACAAAAGATGTCATGCAAGTTCTTTTTCATAAGCACATATGACTATTTACGGAATTCATGCCTACATTATATTTATGAGCTGGAGCTAGTTCTATGTCGCCCTAGGTTATGACTGTTACATGATGAATATTATCCAAAGTAATCACCAATCCAATGCCTATGAGCTTTTTGCATATTGTTCTTGCTAAGTTACTACTGTTGCTGCTGATGTTACAACTACTACAAAATTACCGCTACTGCTGTTACTGTTACTATTGCTACCGCTATCAAATTATCATACTATTGTGTTACTGATC